>NW_028277112.1:4000000-4085000 GCF_059951505.1 Python bivittatus | reverse complement strand
CTCAGCCACCATGACAAAGCTTATGGGTGAGAACATTTTGGGGAAGGAGACGTGTCATGGGGATGCTAGTGTGGAGATTTCTACACGGCATTTCTTCTGCAGAATTGGGATTTAGCAACTGACTGTCATGGTCAAAATGGACCATTGGTGATTTCTGGAGAGCAATACCATATCCTTAGCCAGTAGCTGCCCTCCACCCTCCAAGGTAGACACTAACTCTAGTTTACACTAAAACTTAGACTGGCACAGTTGAAAACTGGTCCAGGCTGCTAAGCCAGTTTTAAACAATATAATTTAAGGCCATCCCTGGTATATTATGGCATACCCATCCATTGCTTTTTTGGAATCAGGCTATTTCTTTATGTAATTATCAAATTTGTAAAGCTGCCTGACTCCACAATGACTCTGGGTGGTGTATAATATTTAAAAAACCAGACACACAGAATTAAAAAAAAAGAAATAAAGAATGAGCATGGAGAAGAAGCAAAACAGTGCATTCTCTTACTCAAAACTTTCCCCCAAGGGGTCCACTACCCACCCTAGCCCAAGGTCTTGGGAAAAACCCCCCCATGTTTAACAGCTTGTTTGAACGAGGTCAGGATAGAGGCCATACAGATCTCTGATTAGCGCTTTGAACAGTAGCTTGTTCTGAAGAAACCAACAAGTGAATGCCTTCACTTCATTGCTGATATCTGCAAGTGAAAATTCTGTTCCTGGTTAAGAAACAGAAGCTCATAAAAAAGGTGGCAATCCCCAATAGGCAGTTAGAAAACCCTTTAAGTAATTGAACTACTTTGAAAATAACAGAGATGAGTCTGATACACATCTTGTATCTGCCCAGTTAATTACACTGCATTTCTTTCCAAAGATACATTTTTGCTTATTGCCTTTCCATTTTGAAGCAACATATTAATCAGGAGACCTTAATTATGTATTTATTCTGCTTGAGGATATCCATTTGTACATATATTAAATAGTTGAATATTCTACCTGTCCTTATCCAGTATTGCCACAGTAGCAATCTCTGAACAGATCAGTCAAAAATTTATTTATTTATTTATTTATTTATTTATTTATTTATTTATTTATATTTTGAATTTAGATACCGCCCATCTCACGAAGAAGTGACTCTGGGTGGTTCACAATAAAACAACAATAAATACTAATTAAAATACAATAAAAACAGTATAAAAATACAGTAAAAATAGAATAAAACCAAACACATACAGAAATAATATCTTCCAGAATGTTGATGATCAGTAAGATGTTAACATATGGGACCATCTTCAAGGTGCTAGCCACCCCCAGGGTTGGTTGCCCTGTTTTTTGCCCCATGCCAGTTGGCAGAGCCACGTCTTGACTGCTTTCTGGAAGGACAAGAGAGTTGGGGCCTGCCTCACTTCTGGGGGGAGATATTCCATAGGGCAGGGGCCACGGCAGAGAAGTCTCTCTTTCTGGACCCGGTCAGTCGACATTCTTTCATCAGTGGGGTCTGCAGCATACCTGCTTTGCCTGACTGGGTGGGACAGGTAGATATAATGGGGGTGAGATGATCACTCAGGTAACCCAGTCCCATGCCATGTGGGCTTTAAAAGTGATAACCAACACCTTGAATTGGACCTGGAAGCAAACTGGGACCCAATGCAGCTCACGCAGCAAAGGTGTAACATGTGCCATCTTTGGGGCACCTAAAATTGCCTGTGTGGCTGCATTTTGAACCAGCTGAAGCTTCCAGATGCTTTTCAAGGGTAGCTCCATGTAGAACGCATTGCAATAGTCTATATGGGAGATGACTAGGGCATGACTGACTGACTGACTGGAGGGACTCCCGATTCAGAAAAGGGCGTAACTGGTGCACAACATGTAGTTGAGCAAAGGCCCTCCTGGCCACAACTGCCTCCTGCTGTTCAAGCAGGAGTTGTGAGTCCAGGAGGACCCCCAGATTACATACCAGGTCTGTCTGGGGTAGAGTGACTCCATCCAGAAATAAAGATGGTAAACTTCCAGATACAGAGAAGCCCTCAACCCACAGCTACTCTGTCTTACCAGGGTTCAGCTGAAGCCTGTTGTTCCCCATCCAGACCCACACAGCCTCCAGGCACCACAAAAGGGTAGCCACAGCACCACTCAGATCACCTGGGATGGAGATGTATAACTGGACATCATCTGCATATTGATGATACCTCATCCCATGGTGGTGGATGATCTCACCCAGTGATTTCATGTAGATGTTAAAAAGGAACGGGGAAAGTACTGAACACTGCAGCACCCCACAAAGGAGGGGCCGCGGGCTGGCCCTCTCACTCCCTATTAACACCGATTGGGACTGGCCTTGGAGAAAGGAGGTGAACCAGCACAAGACTGTGCCACCCACCCCCAATTCCTCAAGCCGACCCAAAAGGATACCATGATCGCTGGTATCAAAAGCCGCTGAGAGGTCAAGAAGAGCAAGGATGGATACACTACCCCCATCCCACTCCCGCCACAAATCATGCAAAAGTGTGACCAATGCTGTTTCTGTCCCAAATCCAGGCCTGAAGCCCAACTGAAAAGGGTCCAGATAATCCATTTCATCCAGGATCCTCTGGAGCTGCAGTGCCACCACCTTCTCAACCACCTTTCCTAAAAAGGGAAGGTGGGAGACTGGATGAAAATTGTCCAGTACGGTGGGAACCATGATGGTTTCTTGAGGAGCAGGTGTACCAGTGCCTCTTTGAAGGCCACTGGAAACACTCCCTCTCTCAAGGATGAATTCACCATCACCTGGACCCACCTACACATCACTTCCCAAGCTGCCTTAACCATCCAGGAGGGGCATGGATCTAATTGACAGGTGGTGGCATTTACAGTCGGGAGGACTCAGGTCCAACAGGATCAAACTGTTCCCAGATAACAGGGTAAGTACGTACCCAGGCATCTCCACAGGCCGTGCCACATGCTTGGCATCCAACTAGGAACGTATGTGAGCAATTTTATCCACCAGATGCCCAGAAAACTCCTTTGCATGGCCCTGTAGGTGGGTCTCTGGCCCCACCTTTCCCAGAAGAGATTGAATGATCTTAAACAGGGCTTCTGGACAGCATTCTGCGGATGCAATAAGAGCAGAGAAATGTTGATGTTTTACCACTCTTACTGCCACAAGGTAGGCCTTAATAGCGGCTCTAGCCTGTGTTCGGTCGGATTCAGTCCTTGTTTTCCTCCAGTGGCGCTCTAGACATCTCTTAATCTTTTTCAGAACCCTCAACTCCTCCATAAACCACAGGGAGTATCGGGCTCGATGGATCAAGAGAGGTCACATGGGCGCGATCTTGTCCAAGGCCTCGGCCACCTTTCTATTCCAGGTGGTGGCCAGGGCCTCCACTGGACTATGCAGCAGATCCTCAGGTATAGTCCCCAGCTCCCTCTGGAACCCTACTGGGTCCATCAGTCGCCAGGGGCGGACCAATCAAATGGGTCCTGCCTCCCTGCAGAGGGGGGAGGCATAGGAGACTCTCAAGGCCACCAGGACATGGTCAGACCATGACAGGGGGGACAGATGTAATTCCCCTTTCAGATCACATTGCCACTGCTCAGACAAGAAAACCAAGTCCAGTGTGAGGCCAATGTCCCGAGTCAGGTCGCAAATAATCTGGGACATTCACAGCTGCCATGATGGCCATGAACTCCCAGGCTGCCTCTGAGGCACATCCCAGGGACGGCAGATTAAAGTTCCCCAGAACCATAAGTCTGGGGAACTCCACCGCCAGCCCTGAGACTTTCTCCAGCAACTCAGGCAGGGAGGTTACTACACAGTAGGGAGACTGGTACAGTAGCAACAATCCCAACTGTTCTCATGCACCCAGCTTCAGGAACAGGGTCTCACAACCAGCCACTTGTGGAGCAGTGCCCCTGAAGGCCTATAGAGAGTCCCAGATGACAACCACTACCCCTCCTCCCCTGCCCTGGGGTCTCGGCTGGTGCCAAACTGTAAAACCAGGTGGGCGCATTTGTGAAAGGGGCACCCCCCCTTCAGGGCCCAGTCAGGTTTCAGTAATACATGCCAGATTGGCCCGCTCCTCAGTGATCAAATCACATATAAGGGGGGCCTTGTTGTTAACTGACCTGGCATTAAGAAGAAGCAGCCGAAAGCCAGGGCCACCATGGATCTGCTGTCCAGGGCCTGGGTCTGAGTCCAGAGGGCTGGAACATGCCACCGGTAACAGACACCGGGGGAGCCTTTGCTGAGACCGGCCCATCCTCTGACTCCTGTCATAACATCCTCTGCCCATCACCACCTGAATAGTGTAACCCGCCCTAACTTCCCCAGAGCCTCCACTTCCCCCCAATCTCCAGCCTCTGGTTTCCCTGGTTAGGGGGCCCTTCATCCAGCCATACACTGACACACACCTCAATCAATCAGAGGGCAGTGGTGGGCTCCTTGGCACTTCAGCTACTGCTCTCAGCACCGTCGGAGCCCTAACCCTCACTCCCTTCACCCACTATCACCCACTGTGCCCCCTTCACCGGCCTTTCTCACTAGCCAGCAGGGGGTACCCAATCCACTTCCCCTCCCTCCCTGACTCTCACAAGTATCCTCACACCTTCATTCACACTCTATACATTCATCCTTGGGCTCCCCTCCTTGTCTCTCACACTAGGGAGGGGCAACCCAAACTCTCACACACCACAGGGACCCCCACCCACCTCTGCCCTTTCTGCATAGGCTATAGGGGCCAGTTGAGTTGACCACCTAGGCTGCCGCTCAGGTTGCACCTCAGGCCGAGTCTCTGGCCAATTTCCAGGAGGAGCTTAAGTTATTTATGAAAGTTCCTCCTTTGACCTCAAACATCACAGAATAAGGTTATCTTTTTCATTGTATAACATTATACTATACTATAATCGTTTCTAGAGGACATAGTAATCTAGCTGTCTGTATAAGTCCAAAGATTACGGAGAAATTCATCTCTCTCACTCACTCTCTGCTAAGTATTTGATCTCTGAAGATACTGTAAATTTACGTTTTTAGTGCACTCCTTATAGAAAGGAGTTGACATTTTCATTAATCAACAGCTACTGATTTTTTTGGTCAACTCATGGCTGAATGGTAATTTTGAAATCATTTCTTCCAAGCCTTGTATTTTAATTCTTCAATCTCACAGTCTCTTTGTTGTGCTTGGGGAAGGAAGGAATACTAATTACAACAATACCCAGAGTATTTAATTCATTAAACATTGTGTATATTAATAGTTTAAACAAATCCTTTTTCTAAAGATTTCAGAACAGCATATTGGTTCCCTGGCTGTTTCCTCACAACTATTTTTTAAGGGAAGTGGTGTAGAAAGACATTCTTTCCAACTGTGATCTCTGACTTCCAACTTCTCAATAGTAGCAGCAGCAACAAAATTACTGCACTTCATTTCTACTTTCCTAAATTATACTGCTGAAATACAGAACATTTGGAGTAGTCATGAGTAACACTCTAATTGCTACCCCTTGCTGGCTGAAAATAATTGCTCATCAGTAAGGAAAAATATGCTCTCTAAATGCATACATTAAACTGCATTAAAATATCCACTTAATCATAAAATGGTTAAGCAATGAATGTGCCATGCTAGTTCTTCATGCATAGACTCTAGCTCCTCCTGCAAGAGATCAGAGAGGTATAGCTTCCAAATCATGTGTCCTTAGTTTAGCTATGGTTAAGCATCCTGAATGACAATGCATTCTATTAATTTAGGATTAAGTTTACCTACTAGAAGTAGCATCATTGGGCCTTTGGATGACCTCCTTGAATATTGTCAAACCAAGCTTTGGAAGTTGCACATTTCTAGATCCTTGAAAGGAGCCAGCCAATGCTTATGCAGAGTACATGCTAAGATTAAGAATGACATACGATTGATTATGATTATGTGCCATCAAGATGTTTTCGACTCCTAGTGACCACATAGATAGATCTTCTCCATGATGATCTATCCCTAACCTGTTTTTTCAAGTCTCCCAATGGTGCACTCATTGACATATGGATGGGCCTTTGTTATGATGTAATACATTCTAGGCCAGTGTTGTCCATACTTGGCCACTTTAAGATGAGTGGACTTCAACTCCCAGAATTCCCTAGCCAGCATGGCTGGCTGGGGAATTCTGGGAGTTGAAGTCCACTCATCTTAAAGTGGCCAAGTTTGGACAACACTGTTCTAGGCTGAGCCAAGCACTGAAATCTGGTTCGAAAGCTAAAGCTGCCTCAGACTGGTCTTTCTGTGCTTTTATTACCTTATCTGAATTGGTTGTCATGCCAATGAACTAAGGAGACCTTTTATTTAGCTGTTTGGTTTACCTGTCTAGAAATTGCAGAAAACTAAGTTACACATACAATATTCAATAGCACAAAGCCATTGATTCTTTTCTCCTGATGTTTCTGCTGCTGCTGCTGCTGCTGCTGCTGCTGCTGCTGCTGCTTCTCCTCTTCCTCCTCCTCTTTTCAAGTGGTTTGTCCATTCTCATTTTACATACCTTATGTGATGAGGCTTCACACCCTCCCTTAAGGGACAGCTCCATAGCAATATAGATTCAACTGCCAGGAAGTGTTTCATGATGTTTAAACTAAATTTTCCTTTTCTTAATTTTTTACCATTATTCCTACTTAGACCATTTTTCCCTAGGCATATTCTGATCCACAACCATGCTCTGAGTATCCTCTGCAATTTACTATCTTTTTAAAGTGGCTTAGACTGTGACCCTAAGCACTTTTTCTTGAATCAAAGCTGTATGGAAACGTGGCAGATATCTCTCTGAATAGTATTTTCAGAAATGAGGCAACAACCCCATTGACTTAAATGATACCTGTATAATTTGCCTCAAATCCAAACATTTTGTCAGAACAGTCATTCATTTTTTTCTCTAGCTTTTATTCCCTATGTACATTTGTGGCAGTCTAAGCCTTTAATTTCTCCGATAGCGGCTGCCATCTTGACTTTTTTGTCCCACCCTTGAGGACACCTGTGCTCCAGTTGACACTAGCAGACGGGAGACTGCATCTCAGGCAGGGCAATTTGGGCATGGGGAGCCTCTGTGGCTCTAGCTATGAAGCCAGCAAAAACTGCTCCAGGTGAAAAAACCCAAGCTATATCCATGAGATGTATTAAATATTCAGTGCTGGAAAGTAACAATGAATTGGTGGAGCCTGAACTTCTTCAGATGTATCTAATCCATAGGTAGGGTTATCTCTGTATAGAAATAAGCTCCATTGACATCAATAGAATATACTTCTCCATATTTTCCAGTGAAGAACCAATAATTCCTCCATCAAGCTTTCTGCATTTTTATTTAAAGCAGAATTTGATGCTTCTCTTCATGGATATAAACCCCACTGTGTTCAGTAGAGTTTACTCCCAGATACGTGTGCTGTTTTAGTTCCAATCCAAATAGGGAGAAAATACTGTTTCTTTAAAAAATGTATCGTAAGTACTGCTCTCTAGTACTTTATTACAACATCCACTACAGTAGTTCAAGTCTGCACGCCAAACATAGAGAAGGAAGAAGCATTTTGCATCCCTGTATATTTTATTAGCAATGTTAGTATTTATTAACAAAAAAGCCTTAAGTTTTCAACAATATACACTTTATCTCATTTAATGTAAAGAAATCTTTATTCAGGCCTTGAACTGAAAGAAACGAAAGGCAAATGCTTTGATGAGATATTTAAAGACACTGATTTTCCCCTCTTGCTGATATAAATAGAATGGACACAGTAAAAGTACTTGAGAAAGCCTAATGAACCATTTCTTACACCCCATTACCTTTAGTCTGATATGACTGAGAATATAGGTGCTAATTATGCTCATTCACATAGGCACTAGCCTAGATCTACAGTCCATCTTAAAACACAATATTCTGTACTACTCTTGCCAATTTCTCATATAACATATTTTCTTGCATCTTCTTTCTAATTGAAATATAAATTAATGGTGTGCAATTTCCATTCAACTATTCTCAGTGTCTTATGTTTGATTCTTCAAGGTAAAATTTATATTGCTATTCACTGTCATGGTTGGTGTCATGGAAGGAAGGAAGGAAGGAAGGAAGGAAGGAAGGAAGGAAGGAAGGAAGGAAGGAAGGAAGGAAGGAAGGAAGGAAGGAAGGAAGGAAGGAAGGAAGGAGGTTGATGACAGTCAAATCTTGAACTTAAAAAAAAAATGAGTTGGGACCTCCTCATACACTTTTCCCAAGTGGCATCTAGACAAATATTCTGATTCAGATCATTTAAGATGATTTCCTGAACTGCAGATGAAGTTTCATGGAACATCATTTAGTTGGAAACTGTTCACTATATATCACCAGCATATCAGAATGCTGCAATATTTACTTTGGAGAGAAAAGAGAGAAGAGAGATGGAACAAGCTGTCATTTGTTCCCTCCTTTATATCATATCTCATCTACCAAGATCTCTGTGTGGGAGAGCTGGATGAACTCTATTAGCTTAGTTGAGAAATCAGCTGTTACTTTGACGTCTCCTTTCCTCAAACGGTTTCCATTCATGCTGCTCATAATAGAACCAGCTAGGCAATTTTAAGAATTGGTGCCTAGTGTACTTGGGTGCAAAGGAGCCATTTGGTTCTAGAATTATGCATGCTTGGAAAAGGATTTGGAAGAAGTACTCCAGACCTTGCGCAAAAGCAGCGCCTCTTTCTGCTATCAGTCGAAGCAGCCCCTCTTTTTACAAGCATCTGCATAAGCCTGAAGAAAGGCTCTGCCTGCAATGCATCCCAATCGTTTTCCAAACCTGCATAGCCCTATTCAGTTTTATACAGCCTCTAATTTACACAGTATCTTTTAGTGCTTTAATAGCAAGGCACGGGGTCATTAATTTGCCGAAGCTATCTAGGGCTCGTGGTCAAATTTAATAAGCCTGTGTTTGCACATCATGTTGTGAGATCCTTCCAGCAATGGATAAAAGTCATTAGATTTTTACTTTAGATTTCAAATTGGGGTATTTATATGTGAAGCTTAGATTGTCCTTAATCCTATCTTATACTATTTTTATGAGTATTTGATCAAAGAGGTTGGAAGTGCGATTTCTGTAATGTGAATGAATATTCAGGCCAAGGCAGATTTTTACATTCAAATTGCCAACATGCCTCAAGCAACATTCACCTTTAAGCCTCATGGGTGAAGTTTTTTAGGCATAAATCTCAAAATTGATCACTGTATGGGTTTAAAAATAGTTTGTTTCTGATTAGCTTGAAGGATTGTATCCAACTTCGTCGGTCTGGTGGAACAGATTCACCCTGTCCCTGCACACATCTAAATCTGCTGCAGAGGATTAAACAGTGCGCTAAAGTAGATTTGGAGTGTGGAATGCAGGAGGGAGAGACAAAGGGGAAATTTCACAGTGTTAGGAGAAGTTGGGTCATATGATATTGAATGGACCCTTCTTCTCCCATTTTGAGTATATGACTGGTTTGGAAATAAATTGGTAAAATTAGCAGACAATTTCCCCAACTGCTCTCCTCTACCTCCATTTAATGCAATTTGGGGAAATAAGACACATCTAAGCTTTGCTTAATAATATGATTTTTCCTCAGATTTGAAATGGAAATCTATTTTCTAGAAATGTCCCCAAAGCTACTTAAAGAATCACGTAGTATGAAATTCTACCAATTATTGGCTAACAGATAAATCAAAGATAAATGTTATATTACGAAACATGTGAGCTATATGACACTTGGGGATAATTTACAGTAGCTACTTCCGCATGGTGTCAATTGAAGTTCCACTCAAGTAATGGAGAGAAATATCTGAACCAACAGCAAGAAGGAGATGAAGTTGGAGTTTTCAGCTGGTTAACAAGGAAACACTTGGAAACATATGACTTGCATATTAGGATACAGATGGTTCATAAGACAGTGCATACATTTATAAAGGAGATGTGTAAGGTCACGGGGAACCATCTGTTTAAATATTTAAATGTCCATACACTAAATATATGATTAGTGTTGCCCTGGACTTGTAATCCTATCAATCTACCAATTTTTATAATAATGCTGAAACAAAAGAAAAATGCAAGTGTGGAGAGAAATCCATGGCAGCAAATTTACAGCATATGGGCCTTGCATACTCAGTTTATAAGCAACATTAAATTGACATCTTTGAAATAGATCTTACTAGGAGAAATAGCAAATACATTATTTTTGGCAGGTGGGTGAATCTATACAGACATGCTTTCATATGATGACTCTAGATGTCACAGAACAAACTGGACATTTACAGATTTTATTATACATCCAGTCCCATAATTAGAGAGGGTGTTTTTTTCACTAGGTGCCAACAAGATTCTTATGGTGAAAGGTAAGTGGTATAGTGTGTGTATCAAACAGTCTTCAAAACAAGTTGAACCAAACTAGCTATTGGTTCTAGACTTCTGAATTCTGGAAAAGAAATTTTTCTTTAAAGTTGTGCAAATCCATGGGATCCCCAATAACCAAAGTATTCAGAATTCTCAAGGACCATCAACTATGTTGCTCTTTAAAGGATAAGATCCTAACGTCCTGTTTCTTATAAAAAATGCAATCATTTAAATGCACAGATGGACCCCTCACATTTTTTTTTAGATTTTTTATTCTGCCTTTATTATTTTTATAAATAACTCAAGGCAGCAAACATAACTAATACTCCTTCCTCCTCCTATCTTCCCCACAACAACAGCCCTGTGTAGGGCTGAGAGAGACTGAATGGCCCAAAGTTACCCAGCTGGCTTTCACATTGCAAATTACAATTGATTGGGCTGTGTTCTTTTTTGCCATTTTAAGAAAGTTACTTTAGGTAGGTAGATTTTGGCACCATACTGCCTCAGTTTTCAGGGCCAAAACAAAACTAGGGGCAATTGTTTCCAAAATCAGACCTGGACGGTTAGCAATTCAATACAGGGTTATTGAATTGAAACTTGAGCTAGTAGAAACTAGGATCTAAATGGATGGTTCATAACCCAGCTATTAACTGTGTACAGAAAGTAGTACATAGCAACAACTAAAATGCAAAATACAAATACATTAAATGAATACATGTACAAATGACTGCACAGTTTAAAAACATGGAGGAAATCTGCATGTTTGTGTAAATTCTGACCAATACTTTTTATTACCTGCCAATTAGCTGCCCAGGTCTTTTGGAATGGTGCTATAACAAATCTAAATAATAATAACAATAACAACAGATGCTACTGTTGTACACTTCATCTTTATTTACGAGACTTAATCCAAGCTAGTAAAGTACCACCACACCTAGAACTACAAATCTAAGCTACAAAATCCGAATAATCACTAATTGGCAGGAAATAATTTTTCTCCATTTCTTGCTGCCATCTAGTAGTTAGCAGCCTGGATATGGTATATTTGATTTGATTTGATTGTTTTATTTTCCCAAATATGAATGATGCCTAATCCTCGTGATTCTAGGCAGATGACAGTATAGAAAAACAACAGCATACATATAACACAATAAAATATCAATAAACAAAACAATATTGTTCATCAAACTGTTGTTTCCCTTGGGAGATCTTCCTATCCAAATGTCTGAAACAAATCTCCCCTAACTATTTTTCTACCAGTCATTAGAGCAGAAGCACTTCAGATCTTCAGAAGGAATAGTCATCATGTGGTTCTCCAAGTTTCAGCTCCCATGATCTCTTCCAGGATGGGTACCTGAAGCATTTTCTCTCTGCTTAGATCATGTTGGATGGGCAGATCCTACCTGGAGAAGATGGTCCCAAAGGTAACAAGGACCCCAGCCATACAGGGCTTTATAGGTGATCACCAGCACCCTGAATTGGGCCTGGAAGGTCTAAGAGACAGTGGGAACAATATGGCAGAGTTCAGTGGATGCAACAAGAAGCAGCACAGGGCAGAAATGAGGGCCATTAGATATGGCCATTAGATGGGCCATACTGTAGAACTAAGTTTCCAGGCCAACTTATAGCAAGCCAATTAAGGTGGAATCTCTTTGAAGCTTCAAAGAGATTCCACCTTAATTGGCTTGCTATAAGTTGGCCTGGAAACTTAGTTCTACAGTTTTCAAGATTGTCTTTACTCTTATAAGCATTAAATATGTCTTTCTGAAATCCATGTGGTTCTCATGTCTTGCATTTGCCAGCTCCATGGGGCTTGACACCAGCGTAGCTTCTTCAGCATACATGTTGAATCGACTAATGCCAGTCAGCAAGCAGGGTATTCTGTACCAACTGCAGCTCCTGAGCCATCTTCAGAGACAGCCCCACGTAAACCAGATTGTACTAGTCTGAAGAAATATGACAAAGGCAAAAGTCACCAGTCCAGGAAAGGCACAACTGGCAGATCCACCAAAGCTGGTCAAAAGCTCCCCCAGCCATGACTTCCATCTGCTGTTCAAGCATGAGTAGTAAGTCCAGGAGAACCTCCAGATTGCTCACTAATTCTTTCAGAGAAAGTGCAACCCCACCTAGAACAATGGTGGAACGTCCATAGTACCAGAAGATTTCTGAACCAACAGCAATTCCATTTTGCAGGGATCCAACTGTAACCTGTTTTGCCCCATCCAATCCCCCACAACTTTTGGGAATCAGATCATGACTTCCACCACATCTCTTGTTTAGTCTGGCTCAATACATAAAGCAAGTATCTTCAGTTTGGGTAACCAAATCCATTCGAACTGAATCTCTGAATTGGGCCCAATTCAATTTGGTCTAATTCACAGCATTAAAGTGTGTGTGTGTGTGTGTGTGTGTGTGCAAAGTGCTCAAATCAGTCCAAACTGATTTAGGATGTGTTTAATTGAATTCAGGCTGCTATGACCAAATCATTCCAATTCCACCCAAATCTGTTTGGAGCATCAAAAATTCACATACAGATAATAAGTACTAGAAACTGCTATACAATCCCTGGCTTAAGAATGCCCGGGTTACAGACAACTCATAGTTAAGAACAGAGCCTATTGTAACAAAATTCAAGTTAAATTGAATTTTAACTTTAAACAATGATTTGAGTTAAATATACAATGGTTCGAGTTCATTACACAGTACGACTTACACTTATTGGTACTACTTATGCAGTATTATACAATTGATTATACAATACAACAGTATTATACAATAATACTGTTCTAGCTTACACATAAATTCAGCTTAAGGACAGGCCTTGGGAATGGAACTCATTCTTAAACTGGGAACTACCTGTACTACAAACAACTGAAATTGACAGGGTTTTTTTTCTTTATGACTTTAAATCAAGAAAGGAAAGAGTGGGAAATCTAGGTTTAAAAGAACTGAATAAAAGATGAAAAACAAAAGCTTTAAAGAAACCTTGTGTGTTATTCAGTCTAGAATATGAAGATTTTCTGAGTTAAAATCAAGGTTAAATCTCTAGGTTACAGAGCAATTAAGTATATAGTAAATGAGTAATTAAAAGATTCAACCATCAATGTACAGTATTTATTTTTAAAAAGCCACACTCTCCATGACTTTTCCATCCACCAGTCCTTCCAGCTGTGATTTCTACCTCTCAGAAGCTCCACTACAGCTGCTTTTTCTTTGGACATTGAACAACTTGGCTTCCCCTCCTCTCTTTCCCCCTTTTCTATGGCAACAACCTCTGAGCCCTTCAGAATCTGACCTGCTGAGGAAAACCTGTTTTTAATTAGATGTTAATTGCTTTAATGCAGCTTGCATTATGTGGAAACTTCAAATTATTTTAATCTGGATTAAAAAAAAAAACCTAAGACCTTGAGACACCACTGGAAGCTGTTAGAAGAGGAAGGATTTAAAGCACTTTTTCTCGGCCCAAGCCTGGGGCAGGTCCAGTGAAATGTAGACTCCATTTTCCCCTTGGAAATCAGACCTTCATGTCCAGAACCTCGCCAGAAAGAAAGAGGTTGGATTGCAGGTGGGGGGTGCCTTATCCCCTCAGTACAGTACTGTGCTGCGTATCCCCTCCTCAAATTGTCAACTTTCATTAAAAAAAAAAAATCTGTAGTCTTTTTTATTGGTAGAGCTTAAGCAAGATACTGTACTTCTATTTATTTTCATTCAACACAGTAGAACTCATCTGTTAAAATACTGATATAAATTTGATATTATATTTTGTGTGGGATTTCCTACACATGTACACTGGGCTGTTGACTTCAATGGACAGGAAAAAATGGAGGAAAAAAAATACACGGTAAAAGGAGGTAGAGAGAAGAAAGTGACAGGTGTACCTCAAATGAACATTCTGACAATAGAGCTCTTGGTCTTAAAAAGTTCCTTTGTATGCCACTAAATTGACTGGGAAGCACCAGTAATGGGAAGAAGGAATAACCTTGAGGAACAGGAGGAAGAACAGCCACAACCAAGACAATGGTCAGATAGAAGTAGTATTAGCATGCATGACTTTGGTTTCCTAGTCTGGTCTACCTTGAAAGGCTGACAGCACCAACCACAGGTTATTTTTTCATATTTGATGAATGTTTATTTCATATTCAACATAATTAGCAGTAATTCCTATATTTAATATAATGGTCATAGCATATAACAGAACTGAGGTGACCTTGGAGGATCTCAAAAAAGCTAAGCAGGGTCAGACCTGGATTCCTTGGATGGGAATCACCAAGAAATCAAAGAACTGTAGGCTAGAACAGAAAATTAAAAAGAAAAATCCTAGAAGGAATTGACAAATCACTTCTGCATTGTTGCCAAGAAAACGACAACTTGAGGAATTCTTTACTTTCTTAATATAATATGTATAAAATAAAGTATATTAATTAATTTTTCATCTCTGCAGAAGTAAATCCCAGTGAATTTAAAGAGATATACCACCAGATAAATTATAGAAATGCAGTCTTTATTATTTTAATAGCAAATTTTGGTTTGTGTATGATCACTTTCCATTGTCCCTATATTTTACGGGATCTCCTCAATACACAATTTCTAGTTATGAATCTACATACATCATATTATATATAGTACTGCTTTTAAATATCCCCTCAATTTCAGAAAATGTTTCACATGTGACACTGAGAGCTGCTAGTCAGAATATTCAATCCTTTTTAAATGCTCAAAACCAGATGCAGGATTCTTTGAATTCCAGCCTTGACCACATACAACTGACATTTTCCCCCTCCATACAATGGACAAAACCTTGTAAGGAACATGGAGGGAAGTAGGTATCTGAAAAGCATTTAGATGACTACCTTGGCTGCTGGCTTTTGATTACATGTCTCTATAACTCATTAAAACATTTTAGCGAATGATAGTAAAAAATAAAATGAGAATTGTGAATCCTATTTTATTTGTGTAAACCTTTTGAAGCTGAAGTGGAAGCAAATAAAATAATATTGAGAAAATGGTAGTTCTTTGCATCTCATAATCAGACATGTTCAATAACAGAATTGTTGTACAAGCCTTTCATGGCCAAAACCATTTTGGCTATAATATCATTTAGAGAATTGGTGTGAACTGGAACAGTTCTGGGAACCCCATTTTAAGAAGGATACAGTACAGACAAACTGAAAAACTAGATTCAAAGAAGAGCAACAAAAATGATCAGAGGATTAGAAAAAAGCAACAGGCTGCTCAGGGTACTGAGAATGCAATTGTCTCTGGAGACATCTAGGTCAGTTTAGCCTCAGGACACTTATGGGAAGTATGATAGCCTTCTTCTAATACCTGAAGAGGGTTCATATAGAAAAAGGATTTAAGCTGTCAGTGCTCAGAAGAATGGACTTAGTTATATGTTACAGCTGAATGTTAGGGGAAAAAAATCCTAATAGTAAGAGCAGTTTAACAGTGAAACCAAACACCAGGGAGGCAGTAATCTCCACTTTGTTGGATATATTCAAAAAGAGCTGGGTGGCCATCTATTAGGGATGCCTTACTTTATATTCCTGCACTGAGCAGGAAGTTGGATTTGATGGCCTAAATTGACTCCTTCAAATCTTTTTAAAAGATTAACAACATAACATCCAAATATCACCGTACTCTGCAGTACTGATCATCTTGTACATGTACTGTATATTACTCAGTAAAAGGTAGGGGACTTTCAACACTCAGAGACTCACAGTTCAAATTCTGCATCTGATATGATACAGTAAGCAAGCCCTATCAATATGTAATGGCTGTTTTCACATCTGCAGCTAGTCTGTCGCTTGTGCTATGGAGTCATGAGTTAGAGAACTGGCAAAGATCACCCAATAAAGCAATGGCAATCATTTGATTAGAACATTTTCATTTTCCCAGTCAAATTTCATTTATGTCAGCCATGCTCGCATAATATTCATATTCTACTTCTAAAAGAGAAAAAGATACTCAGATTTCAAAGTATCTCAGATACATGGTTCTCTTTCGTATTGCAAGCCATCCAAAGATCATTTCCAAGCTTGCAGACCAGACTTTGCTACAACAAGCCAGAGCAACCCACAAAGCAGGATGTCCATAGGGGACATGGTAAAAAAAGTAGTGTATGAGATGCACACACACACATACACACAAATCAGGCAGAGCTTCCATCACACTGTCCTAGCAGCCATCTTGACTTTTTTAACCTTACCCTGCCTATGGCTTCTGACAGTTTTCTTCTCAAGGAATATAACCTTCAAAAGAAAAAGGTCAGCCACTTTTGCTGTAAAATAAGCATGATTAAGAAACATTTTTCCTTTTTGTGTAGCTTTCAATATTTAATACTCTCACTGACTAAAAAATCCCTGTCAAAATACTGCAATGAAATATTCCCCTTAACTGTCATTTCTCATGCAAGTCTAGTCAATTCTGATAAAGTTGCAAAAGTTTTGTTAGTTTGCATGTGCAGAGCAAAACCTTTAAAGTGGATGTACGTATACGGGAGAGTTTCATAAGGCAAAGCAGCTGTTCCCCTGAATTTACCCAAGATCAAACTAACAAGCATTTTTCAGATCCTCTTTAAATGTATCAGAAATGGAAAGTGAAATCCCATCGGGAAAAAGAATCTTTGTTTAAGGAATAGGTTCATTTATAAAAGGCTCCCAGTGAACATCACTTTCATTCATTGTATCTTATACAAATAAGATCTAATAAGCTTATAAATTTGGGAGTGTCTCATTGTTTTCATAATTTTACGAGCATTATTTTTCACATCCTAAAACTGTCCAAGTATAGAAAAACACAGGACTTCAATAACTGTTACCAGCATGATTTGCTTTTATTACCTTTCTGTTCAAGACCCTTGTTTCCCCTTGTAGCATGTCAAATTGCCCCCAAAACCATATTATACAGCAGAGAAATGTTGTTCACACTTCACTGGCTATTGATTTACTTTATTTATTGGCACAAAATCAGCCTGAGATAAACACTTTGTCCCCCATTTCCACTATTGTAAGCTATACAGTTCACTGTGAGATAGGTAAGCCCAAATATGCTGGGATCACAATTCGACATGGCTTTCCAATCAATGTGTGAAAAATTACCTAATGAATAATGGGTTGCACATTTCCACAAACAAATTAACCAGGGTGAGACTGAAACTAATGATTATATTTATCTAATGTAATTTCACATCTGTTACTACTGGTAGTAATTTTTTTCCACTCCTAGTGTTATCAGAATTAGGATTAAATTTTTATGATGTGGCTTCAAGATGAAGCCTTAACTAAGACATGCACCATGTTTGCTTCATATTTAATTTATTTTTAACATAATTTTAACTGGGAAGTTGGGCTCATAATTTTGTAATGTAAAGAAGCCTTTTTTTGCAGGATTTGTACTATATACATCTTCTTTATATTCCTATAATATTATTATATGACTTATTTGAACAACTTATGTATCAATTAAAAAAATCCTTCCTGAAACTTAGCTAACCAATTAAATAATGCCTTAATCTTACCTTAATTTACTTTACTTATGGGTAATATAACCATCGCTCAATGATAATTCATTGAAAATTCAGTAATGGGGGCCTTTAAGATATCTGACCTGGCTTGCAGCAATTAACTGTACTAAGCTAGTAGTCTCAACCCCACCAATTTTCATGAAGGAAAAACAGCACACAGATAAGTTGGTTCACATCTGTTCCTGACAATTGGCCAATCCTGGCTGGAATTAGGGGTTAGCTTTATGAAGAGTATGATGAAGCTGCTGAGAAGGATACATAAGTATGTTTGGAAAGCTGATAATGAGGTTAAAGTGGAAGGGACAAATGAGAAGCATTAATAATTCCAAGGATCTCACAGGAAGCATCTTTGACAAGTGCTAAGGAACAGGAGAGGAAGATATCTATTGTCCCATAAGCTTCCCAGGAGGCATCTGGTTGGTCGTTATATGAAGAAACAAGAATTAGATTAGATGGATCTTTGGAGTGATCTAGCAGGTTTCATTTCACATTCTTAACTTCTGAGATCCTTGAGATAGCAAAGTTGGATACATTCAACTAATGTCAACATGAACCATTGCAGTTAAAGATGGCACAGGAAAAAATGCATTAAAAATATCTGCTACATTTTGGATAGCTTTTATCTTAGGATAAAGAAACTGTTTGCATGGTGAACTTGTGAGAAAGCTAAGAAATTTTGGATACAAATTTATATGATGATGCAAAGGATTTTAAAGATAAATATTGTGAAGAAACCAGAACTCTTCTTACTGGGACTTACGGATAATGAATTAGAAAAGACTCATAGCAGACTGATTTTGTATATGGTAAGATTATTGTATGCTCAGTGATAGAAGAACAATGAAATTCCCACAATGGAGGAATGGATTCTGAAAATGTCAGAATTCGCTGAGATGGCAAAACTGACCTGTTTGGTCAGAGAAAAAACAAAAAAACCTTTCTGAAAGACTGGAAAGCTTATATGGTCTTTTTGCTGAAAGAAGAAAAAAAAAAGATATGATGATTTATTGGTTGAGGATTAAAAAAAAATACAGACTGAGAAGTTGAAGGGAATTGTATAATATCAAAGAGGGAGAGAAGATTGTAAGATTGTAATTATCTGTTGAAGAGAAGGTTGGAAGTCTATATTTCATAAAGTTAGTTTCTTTTATTTTTTATTTTTTTGTTTTCTTGCACCTTTTTCTTTTTCTTTATATTTGTCTTTTACTTCATGTAAAATTCTTAATAAGTATACATTTTTTAAAAAAGGATGAAGAAGCTGTTATTCACTTGTCCCTTGATTTTTGGTTTCTCATAAATAAACATCTTTTCCTTAGTCACACACTATATCTCTCTTCCACTTTGGTTTGTTTTATATTGATTGTCCTACCATCATACTATAATGGTGGTATGATAACAAATAAATAACTCCAAAAGTGATGTCACCATCTAAGCCAACACTATTCAACAATTTCACAACTCATCTTGGTCACAGCAGCAGCTTTCATAAGGATTTATTATCCAGAGAGTGGAGGCAAGGGGAGGGATATGTGGATGAAAAGGTATATGGAGGTTTGAGAACTATTGTACCACAGGTTTAATTATTGCATTTCCATTGAAATTGAAAGTACAGTGGGAAAAAAACTAGAACATTTTGTATTACTTCATTTTGTTTTTTAAAAAGTTGTATGATTGCTCAGAATTTGCAGTCTATAGTGGCTAAGAGAACTTTTGAACTTTGCACTTTGATCCATAGTTAAATAGTCCAAACCAAGCTACATTTATAATTCTAGCTTTATTCCAAAGACATTGAAGAGCTGATTCAAATGAAAATAATGGACTGCTTAGTTGCTAATAATTTTGCATTGGAAAGAGCTAAATGTTTATTTCTTTTAATAAGGAAAGGGAAAAATCTGCCTGCAAAACATACAGGACAGGTGGCAATTATAGTCCAAGATCTGAAGAACTATATGACTACAATAAGAAGCTGTCAATGACACTGCAAATGTAGTTTATGCCATGGCACTCCAAGGGATATCTACCATGCAGAGGTTTCAGGCTGGGTGAGGAGTATCTACAATGAAAAGATATCAGGTAAGAAGACCTAGTAATATATTTATCTACTAAGATTTTAGACAGTGGGATTTAGAGTACTTTGCAGAATGCAATGGTGGCAAGAATAGCAAATGGTTTGATATGTACCTATATTCAGACCTTGGACATACAGTATCTACAGTAAATTTTTGACATGTCTACAGTAATTTCCTGGTCATGGTTTATAAGTATACATATATGAGAAGGTGTAGAAATCCTAGTTTATCAATTTTGGCTATCAGTCCTTAAAGCAGCCTGCAACTTTTTTTTAAAAAAAAAGGTATGTTTGCTTATTAAATGTATACCTGCCACAAGCAACCAGATTCTTGGTGATAAAAATACATTAGGGACTACTTAGTTTCCTCCTGATCATGCCTTTCCAAAAATACATAATACAGTACATTTTTATTTTTACCCTTAATATCTTGGAAGAAGATGCTAAATTTAGTCTATGATTTGGGACTGATATAGTGTCTAAATGAATTTGGCCAGCAGCATCTGTGAGGGGCAAAAAATGTCAAGATGGTGATTGTGACAACATGATCAAAGCATCACACCTCTGTATGCATGTGTGACATTAACACAGATAGAAAAGGAGCTGGACTTCAATTATATGACTGCTACCACCACCTTGACTTTTTTTAACACACACATATCCTCACAGATGCCCCCAAGTCTGTGCTACAGAAACAAAATCCCAGCAAAGAACTTGTAGCAAAAGCCTAATAAGCAATGTCCATATAAGATATGATTTAAAGGGCTGCATACACTTTTCCCACTAAATGTCTATGCATGACCCACCTCTCTAGCAGTGATAGTCAAAGATGTCTCTCTTGCTACATACACATGCAGTGGAATACCTGTGTGAAGTTGTTTCACTATAACAGTGATGTCTGTCTGTCTGTCTGTCTACCTACCTACCTACCTACCTCCTCTCAATAGAATGGTCATATGTGCAGATTATGTGAAAACAGCCACCAAGCAACATTCAGTTCAATACATAAAATGTATTACAAGACCAAACCTATAGTTCCAAATCCTTAAAAGAGCACAAAGTAAAATTAAAACATCACAGAATAAAATTAGGCAATAAATTGATGCTCTTTGCAAAGGGCAGTGGTAGCACAGAATAGAGCAAAGGGCAAAACTAGGAGACATTTCATGTAATTCCTAAGCAGATTGACATTTGTATCCTATCACATTTTCTTTTGGCACGTTGAATCAACACAGCTGAATATGACCAATAGATGAATTGTAGAAAGCTTTTGAATCTGATGTTACAACTCAGCAAATGCATCACTACCAATCAAGGATAGATCTACAGGTTAATTTCATGGATTTTATGCTAACTAAAATTTATTTCAGAGATGGAGACCCTAGAGCTCTCCAAATATTTTGGACTTCAACTCCAAATAATTCAAGTCTAGCAAAAGGCAAGGGATTGTTGATACAAAAAAATTGGATGTTCCTTGTTGCGTGGCCCTACTTTCCAAAATATTGTGGAGTCCTTGGGGCTCTTCTATTGGTTCCAAAATATTGTCAAGAATGCTTTAAAACTCTCCAGTGTTGCTCTAGTTACCTTCAACAGGACTTGAAATTATCATTATTACTAAAAATCTAGCTTTAGAGTTGGCCATTCCAGCATCTAAAAATCAGTAAATGTTTTGGAAATGTAGAGAATTTCTAGGACTGATGGAGCAAGAGAACCATTATTCTTTGAAATATAAACATTAAGGTAACTTCATTCTCAAATGAATTACTGTGAAAATGATAATATATTTGACTGCACAGGATTAAGAGATTTTCATAATCAAAATGAGACATTTATTCATAGGGGACAAGACTGCAGAATTTCCTGCAAGGAACTGTAAAACCAAGATCAGACCATTGGTCTATTCTGTCCAATATTGTTGACGCTGATGGAAAAGAGCTCTTTGGGGGTTGCAGTACACATTTTTTACCCTATCTGGATATATTGGGAACTGAACCTGAGAGTTCTGATATATTAAAAATAAGCCCAATGACCGAGATACAAAATAGCTGTAATGTGAGATGTCACAATGAAATGAGACCAAGTTTACCATATAAACTATCAATACCTGGCTTAATTGCCTAGATATAAACTCTGAGCAGCTCCATAAAACTGTATGTAGCTTCCAGGCTCCATTGGGATAATCCATGATAATGACATTGATTTCCAACCTGATCTAAATCTGTAGTAAAAATATACCAGGGTAATTTTTTTACCAACTACCAACTCAATACAAATCTAGAACAGAAGTTCCATTAGTCTCTTTGTTTCTTGATGCATTTCAAAGGAATACCCTTTAACAGAGAATAAAATAGTTCTTCTGAACTTGCATTAGGATATAAAAAGGAATGGCTGCAGTTTTTAGATGAGATATTTATGCTGCATTATTAGAAGAACCTGTATTACTAAATTACTAATAAACATAGCTTCTGCCTCAATTTAGTCTGATCTTGGTGAACCTAACAATAGTGACAAATGAAGGAAATAACTACTCTGAAACATCCAGCAAATGAATCGCACTAATCAAAGAACTCTGTAGGAAGTAGACGCCAGGATTAATGATCCAAGCATCTCTCCATGCCACAGTTCTATTTCTTCACATAAATGTCCTCAGCTGAGATTATCTTTGACATGAAAAGGAGCAGACAAAGGTTACACACTTTCATCTGACAGGTTAACTACCACCCCTCCATTGCTGCAAGAAACCTTTCCATGATTTGAGGTTTTTATTCTGAACATGAAGATTTAAGGTGCACAACACAAATTAATACTTTTTTGCTTTTTTTTTTTTTTTTGCTAGTGGGGAGATTTATTGCCAGTGATACTCAAGTAGCATAATCTATTCCACAGTGTCTCTTTTCCAAAGTTTCTGCAACCAGTAATCATTATCCACTAAAACCTCTTATGGAACTATCAAGAAGGAAGTGATGACAAGAAATATTCCAGTACAATCCTTCACTGCTTTGCCAACCTAGTTAGATCCTCTGGATTATCATTTGCCAAACAGAAAAAAGGAAAAGGTAAATAGGCCCCTCCCGGATCTACAGTAAAGAGAAGGGATTTTACATTTTCATGAGGAGGAAGTAGTGGAGAAGGAAGAGAAGGAAAGTGATGTACTACTAAATGTAAATAACAGTGTCTGCTTAATTATGTAGCCATCTGTAGGTATCCAGAGTGAGGCAATATTTAAAGGAGAGCAAATGTATTTGGAGGCATGCTGGCATGGAAATAAATCGATATCTGCTCACTAATACCTGAATTGGATTAACATTGTCAGTACAAGCTAAGGTAGGCAAATGGGTTGAGTAAATGCAAGCCCAGTCAAACAATAAAATACACTGATGCTGGCAGCTGGGGGGAGGGGGCTAAATATAAATTTATTTTTTGTGTTGGATGAATATATGTATTTGCTTTGTATTGTCAAGTTACTTCTAAAGCACTCTTAATAGGTAATGCACTGTAGTCTTTTATTCCAGTCCAACAAGGGAGTTTGACATCCAGAGGCCAATGCAGTGCTGATACAGAGGCATTTCTCTCTGCATTTATTTTCATATCTGCACATCAGCGCTCATTAAATTGGGTGGATATATGATCTGAATCATGCAAGAATACCCCAAGAGTGACCATTCATCATTACATATGTTTAGTTGTATGGGAGGAGAGCTATATTAGAAACTTTGTCTTGTTTTTTCTCATAAGAATCTGGAGAGGTCACTTTTGCTTAGCTCCTTGGAAAAGGAGCTAAGAAAGCATTCTGCCCAAGGCTATTCAGTAAACTTATTGGTGGAATTGGGGTCTCTGGGATCTTCACATCAAAACCTGATGCGCAATATAGGAGTGGACAATCTGGAGCCCCAGGGCTCTCTACATCCACCAAGCCTAATTCTGGAGCTCCTAGAGTACCCTCTGATGTCTATTACTGGAACAGCAGCACCATGGACACTCATAAAAATTGCCCCAAAATAGACTATTGAAATTCGGGTCAAAAACTAAAAATTGGTCCTTTCCCAAGTATGTGACACAACCTCATACACTGTGGATTATAATGCCATCCCTTGCAGCCATCCTCCAAACATCAAAAGGTTGACTACTCTTGACTGAATATAGGAGGGATTGTTTGCTTATTTATTATACTGATTTCCGTGGTGTAAGAATGCTTCGATGGTTAATAGTTTAAAAGGGGTGACTGATTTACAGCCAAAAAGTCCCCAAATATGCTTGAGATCAGTAATTTCAGGACCTCTTCAGTACTGCAAAATGTGGAACAGATCTAGAGATATCTTCATCTGACAATGTTAAACATAAGTTCTTAGCTGCATCTGCATACAGTATACCATCCTCAAATTATGGAAAAGCATAATCAAATATATCTTGCTACTGCATGTAAATGCACAGAAACCCAAGAATTAAATCATCATATGATGATATACACTACACCAGTATGTTCCTTGCTAATTCTAGCATGAAGATGCCTTCATTTACATATTTGAAATATTTTCATTCTTCATAGCTCAGAAGAATTTAGCCTAACATATCAAAAGTAAAGGCTACTAAACATCAGCAAAATGTGCAAGATTAGGAAAAATGGAATTATTTATCACATCAAAACACCACAAGTAGTTAAAGGCAGACTCTCCAAGTGTAGTAGCCTTGTACAAAGTAGCCTTTCAGAATGATGCAATGCTTGGCTCCTATTTAGTAGCATAGAGTGCTTAATTATGTATGTTTATTAATAACCAAAAAGTCATGCTAAGATGAAGCATGAAAGTTTCCAGCTATTAACTCTAAGGGCCTGAGCAAGCCATGATGTACCTCAACCATAAATTAATGACCAAGATATGTACAATATTGTTGTGAATGTAGATGCATATAAGGTACAGTTTGTAAGGCACTTTGCACAATAAAAATTACCAATACATTGCACTCACCTTCCCCCCCCCCACATTCCTGATTTAAGTGCATCATTTTTCCTATGATAGCAGAAGCAAGCATTTCCAGTACCTTAGATCATCTGGTTCCACTAATTTCTATGCCTTCATCTAAGGCAAACATCTATTGCCATGGAAACAAATGCTTGCACGAAGCCAAGAAACTTCATTCAGAATCAGCACAACATTTTTCATTAAACTCTTGATAATATGATGGATATTTGGGAAGGATGATAATTAAGTGAAAATGTCTTTACAACGCTTTAGAATTTTCCATTAGTGAAAGAAGTTCTACTTTTGGCTCAGTATTTTTAACCCCCTCCAGTTTAAATGTTCATCTCAACTTACTGCCTTAAAGCATATGGCTGAGAGTTTTAAAAAGTTTTTTAAGACTTTGTTTTGCTGTATAGCTACATCATAAACCTGTCGCACTTAAAGCTATATCATATAAAATTAACATACTCATAAACAACCTTTGCTACATTTTGGAAAGAAGCAACTGGCAGATATGAACAGATCTCCTAAACATGAAATGATCCTGTTACCCACAATTTCAAATGGATGAACAAAAACAGAATAGTTAAGGATCACCTCTATTCCCATATTGGCATAATTCTGTTGTGTTAATAATACAGCTATATCATCAGTGCGTAGTTGCCATTCAGTTCTTTAGGAATTCGTATAGAGACAGTTACAACCAAAACAATTATTTCAGTCCTGCATTTTTTGAATGTATAGACATGTTCATGACATTTAAATGCATTTTAAATTAACATGAGGAACATTGCAGTCCATGTGCATGAATCCAGAACAGGCATCAATGGAATTAAATACTTAGATATGTTGAAGCACCAGACTTTGAAAGAGCCCTTCCCTCATCCGATATCCTTCAAATATGCTGAGACTACAACAGCCAAAATTCTTAGCCACTGTGGCTATTGGTCAGGCAAGTTAGGAGTTCTGAAATTCTAATCTCAACATTTCTGTGAAGGACCAGATTGAGGAAGGCCGCTTTAAACCAGCTGGCTGACTTTAATATACTTTTCAGTCTTAAATACTATGTACCAATTTTTATTTAGATAGTTAGCTATTTTTGTGCCTTTGAGACAGTGTTGACTCCTGATTACTGCCTGGACTAGTCCCTGCAATTTTCTTGGCAACATTTTTGGAAGTGGTTTGCCACTGCCTGCTTCCTAGGGCTGAGAGAGAATGACTGGCCCAAGATCACCCAGCTGGCTTTGTGCCTAAGGCAGGATTAGAACCCATGGTTCCCCAGTTTCTAGCCTGGTGCCTTAACCATTCCCCCAAACTGGCTCTATTAATATAGCAATATCACTACTGATTTCAATGGGATTTCCTCATGAATATTGCCTAATTCCGCCTATAGTTTAACAATGCCTGTGACTTAGCTGGCTTGTAAGTTGGATTTTTTAAACTTTAGATATAAAGATAAAGGCGGTCAAAACGCTATCAGCATTACTTAATAACGCAAGCTTTATCATTATATCCATATTGCAAATTTGGGGTTGGGGACTGAAGACTATTTCATGTGCTACATTTTTGGGTGCACATCTTTAGTGTTTTAATTATGCACCTAAGCATTTTCTACATGAAAATAATACATTCATTTAAAAAATGCATCGTGTAAGAATGCTGGTCAAAGAACCGTGTCTGGATTTCTTTGTTGAATAGTTCAAAGTCTTCTTGTGCCTCATTAGGAAGCTCACAGGCTGAAAGAACAGCTACTTGCCTTAGGCCTTAGCTGGTACTTCCATAGCTGAAGTTAGAATTTAGTTGGGATCTCCTAGCTTAATTTTAGACATTAATTGGTAGAGTTTCCTAACAACTATGGACACTTCCACACAGAGTCACCATTGTCACTCCTCAAACCTTCTGAACTCCTCATAAGGACCCACAATTGTCTTCACCGCAGCCAGTGTGAGAACCCATAATGAGCCAGCCAGTAATCCCTACTGTTGACCTACAGGGAGCTCCCCACCTGGACTCCGGGTGGCATTCTGGTTCCCACTGTGTTTGCTTTTGTGGTGGAAGGCTGAAACCAAACAATAAAATAACAAACAAATGGGTCACTAGCTGCAAAACTGATCTGAAGCACAGTGTGAAGACACCAGAATGCATCAGCAGGTTAACAGCTGCAAGGAAAGAAAAACACAGAAGTGTTGCAATTTGAGCTGCTTCACAGCTGAACTGGAAGAAAAGCAGCTCGGCTGCCTGTCTGCATCAGTGACGTGAGATCAAGGGGCAACGTTGCTCTTGAAGCAGTGCCAAAGCCCTGAACAGAAGGACCCCAAGTCTGCCATCATAGCCATTTTAATTCTCAAAACCTAGATTTTCTCTGTGGAACTGCTCAGAATTAGGACCTTTCTCAATTCAACAACATCACACAAACAAGATCTGAAGAAGAGGGGATGGTCTTTTATTTTAAAAAATACATTAAAAGTAGGTAAAAGACAAGAAAATGGAATAAAGCACACAATAAGGATACTATGATCTAAATTAAAAGACAAAAGGCAGGCTAGAAAGATGGCCTCTTTATAGGGAAATACCAAACTGGGGACTGGTTAAATAAGAGCTCTTTATTATGTTTCAAAATCACTATTATGTTCAAGGTTAATATTCAAATATACGCTATTATTTAGGCTCCATCAGAGATTCCTAGCAGAAGCTAGAAGTATAGAAAAATACAGAGATCAAGTACACCAGTAAATGGATCCTGGCTCAGCAGAACATAAGGGTGATTACAAAATTCAAAAGAAAACAAAAAAATTCCTTCTAAATATACACCCAAGACCGAATTGCCTCTGATGCTGCATGTTTAGTTAAAATCATTACAAACATTCAACTCATTGTTTGGATAAGAATGCTGTTTCCAGTTTAACGAACAGCATAATAAAACTTCAAGAGTAGCCATTTTCTAATGCAATAGAGGGCCATCAGGAATACTGTAAAGAGTAATATTTTTGCTTGAAGCATAGGGAGTTTTCAGAATTTATTTTCGGAATGGTTGCTTATATTTGAACATTATCAGTGTTTGTGTTGTCTGTTTAAATACTGTATCTGAAACCTCACATTAATTAGACACCTTTTTCAGAGACATTATTTAACCATAAACAGTTATTTCGAAATGAAAGATTCCTTGAAATAGTATGGGGGGGGGCAAAATTATTACCCTATGGCGTGTGTGTATGTGTGTATATGTATATGTGTGTATATATACATATAAAGAAAGGAATCCTTGGTGATGCTCGCTGGGAGTCAGCAATGCCTTCCTGTGAAAGGGTCCGGACATGGGCATCCTCAGGTGTGTAATTAAGAAATGTGTAATTGATGTGCAGACACAAACGAAGTGACTGCATCCCATTAAAAGGGGACAGAGTCCTTTTCTGCCTGGTGCCTGGCAACCTCGCCTGGCCTTTCCAAGCCCAACTTTGCAAAGAGTGCTAGGAAGGGAAGTGAGCATCATCTCTGCCATTGCAGCGAATCTCAACAATCACAACAGGCGCTAATTTCAGACCCAGAAAAAAGATCTATGGCAAATGCACCTTGTTTTTGCCAAGTACACATCAATTTCATTTCACCCTCCCTCCAACCTTTAGTCAACTTAAGATAGGACAAAACAGTGGGGCATTGTTTAAGCCTACCACCTTAATCGTTGCCCTTTTTTATTAGCAATGTAGTCAGAAACGGTGGATCCTGACTTTCTTTCTCTTTTTGCAGTTGATAGATGTCCTAATCAACATGAAATATACACAAGCAATATTATTTTTATTGTAAGAAATCTGAAGACTTTTTTTCATTGTATGCCTTGCATCCTCTATGGTGGCTTGATCTGATCAAATATGTTTTGCTCTGAACTTACCAACAAAAATGTTATTTTTTGCAAATGTTGCACCACCAGAACAAAGGATCTTAGGTGTTTGCCATCTTTGCTGTAACCCTTTCCACGTGAGCATTACACGAGCAATCTCACAGGCAAGTGCTTGTTTTAGATTCAAATACTTCTCGCTGCTATTTCCATTATAATCTTGCTTCTTATACTTTAAAAAGTCACTTGATGCAGAGAAATTAAACGGTTTATTCATATGAAGTATTCAAACTGTAATTAAGAAATAGCTTCATCGCGAAATCAGCGAACTGTTCCCAAACGTGTGGCAACTCTCCCCAATCCACACTGAAAAGAAATGGAATTATTTCCTCGCTTGTTTAAAATACCTCTTATCTCATACCGTCGTTCCCACTCCCGCGTGTTGCAAATGATTTTATTTATCCACTTACATGAATGTGATATCAACTCGCCGGGAAAAGTCGAATCATAGGTTTTGTAATAGCCTCAAACATTTATTAAGAAACCCAAAATTCCATAATAAATAAGCACAGACAGTATTTTTTTTTTAAAACATATCACAAATCGACCAGTATGTAACAAGAATGCTTTATCTACACAAAACATCCTATTTCACCGTGGGTTCATTCTTCGAAACAGCTTCTGTTCTCTGGATTTGGACCAGCACATGCAGAAAAGGGGGAGAAATAGCGGCTTGTGTCATCTGTACAAAGTCTTCGCCAGATTGGAGGTCTCTCGGGTCCACGTGAGCCAGGCATCGCCTGCCCGCTGCTCCGAGAGGGCGCGGGGCTGCGGCCGAAACAAAGAGAAAAAACGAGGGACGCCGAAGCTGAACCTGGGTCGTCCTAGAAATCAAATAGCCCATCAAGGGGGGAGGGGGGAGGGAAGGGGCGGAGGTTTCTGTGTTTCCTTAAAAAAAAATCGTTTGAATTCCACTCCCATCGCTTAAAAAGGCTTATCAAAACGGGCTGTTTTCCCTGGACGATTCACGTCATCGCCACTGTTCTCGCCGCTGCCGCCGCCAGAAGGCCGAGCTCGCCCGTCAAGAAGACCTATCAAAACCCCTGCAACAGACGTGGCTATTTTATTTGTATGTGTGCATACACCCATACGCACACACATGCGTGTGTGTATACACACATACACACATATATATGCATATATACTTTACGTCTGTGCGTACTTGCAATATATATACTATATACATATACATATGCATATACATATACATGTATATATCGGGTTCTTGTTGTGCTCTCTCTCAAAAACAGAAGCCCAACAGAGCGCTGGATTGTTTTTGTTCCTGGGTGGATCTGGGTGCGGAGTGGACCGGGGAGGAACTTCGAGAGAAACTAAACGAGGTCCGCTGAGTCCTTGGGATAGGTATTTCTTAAATCTTAATTAAGACACGCATTGGCTCCGTCTCCGCCCTTGCAGCACAAGCTTGCCCGGGGGTGCTCTGCGCGCTTGCTTGCGACTTTCTCTGCCCACAAACCAGCCCACTGGTTTCAGATCCTGAGTCGACTCCCTGGTAAGTGAGTTGCTTCCCCTCCTCTTTTAGATAAAAAGGGAGAAAAAATGGCGGGAACGAGGCGATCCGCGCGGGTCAGAGCAGGGAGGTCGGGCGGAGGTGAAGAAAAGGGCGGGAAAACGGGAGGCGCGGCTGGGAGAGGCTGCTGGCTGGGAAGGCGGGGACGCCATTAGGTGAAACTCATGGAGACTGTGTGCTCCAGCGCTTTCCGGCGGAGGGAGGCGATGCTCGTGCCCCGCCACACGTCGCTGCTGTCCGGGGAGCTGCAGAGCTGCGGCGAGCCCGTCACGTTGCTGGGGCCGGGCAGGGAAGCGGGCACCATGCCGGGGAACGCGGGCTGGTAGAGGTGCGACTGCAGGCCGGCGCCGTTGGAGCCCGCCAGGCTGTTGGACAAGCCCATGGAGTTGGGCGGGGGGCCCGCCGCCAGGCTGCACTGCGACAGCGACTGCGCCATGGCCTGCTGCCTGCCCAGGGCCGGCGGCAGGGGCAGCTGCGACACCCCCGGCATGGCGGCCGCGGCCCAGCGCGTGTCGTTGGCGTGGAAGGAGCACAGACTGTCGCCCATAGCGGCGGCCGCGGCGGCGGCGGCGGAGGGGAACTGGGGCAGCCCGGGCGTGGGCAGCAGCGTGCCGGGGGCGCGGAACACGTTGGTGGTCTTCTTGCGCTTCTTCCACTTGGCCCGCCGGTTCTGGAACCAGACCTGCTCGCAGCAGCCGTCGCCGCCGACGGGGGAGGGGAGAGGAGGGGAGAGGGCGGATAAAAGAGAGAAGAAGGCCGGGTTAGAGCGACGGAGGGCTACGCTGTCACCGGGCGAAGCCGCAGAGGGCTCGTCCCCCAAGCCCGCCCGCTCCCCGGGAAGGCCTGCGCGACCGAGGAAACCCCGAAGGCAGAGAGAGGAGGGTCGTCAGATGGAAACCTTTATGCGAAAGACACGAGTTTTTTCCTACATCGTATGAAGCAGGGCACTGTTACTCAATTAACAAACAAAAGAATATATAGCGAAGGGCGGCTATTATATTTCCATTGGGATTTTGGTAGAAAAAGGGAGAATCCCTTTTCAATAAGGGGCATCTGCCAGTTCTAAACACAGATGGTCCGAGGAAAAGAATAAATTGAACTTGTATTGTAAATGTACAATGCTTAGATTTCATTTTTGAATGAAATAGAATATCTGTCTCAAACATCATTGCCTTATTAGTGTACACTGCATTTAATAAACATTTAGATTATTTTTGTAAGGACAATTTTGCTGTAGTTGTTACCTCTTTTATCTGCATAAATATTGACAACTTTGTTCCTTTCAGGAGATGGAAGAAACTAAAATGTAAGATTGGATTTAAGTTGCTTATAGGCTGTAACACTCCATTAACAGATCTAATTGTTATTTTTTGTTCCAGAATATCACTAGCACTGATTTCAAAATAAATGCCTTTAGATAAGTATCACTATAATCTCCACATTGCTGGATAATGCAAACCCTTGCATTTACATCTATCTTAAATTTTAGGATTCAGGTTAAACTAGCTGGTGCAAGGTTATATGAAAGTTTATTGCTGAGTACTTGATTCCACTGAAACTACAGTATTATTTGATCAACTAATCAGAAATACAGGATAGTGAAACAATATAATCAAACAGGTACATCATCACATTAGGCTATAGCTATAATGCAACATGATTGAGGGAATCATGCTAATTTAGGCTGCATTCTTATACTTTGCTGGAGGAAAGCCTACATTTATATAGTGGTCCTTATTTTGAAATGACATGTTTGGCACTAACTTCTATTAGTCAACAAATATATCAAAATAACACTCCTACCTTTCCATTATTGTTACATGTTCAAGAATTAGTAGCACATTCCTGATACTGCTTTTGTCACACACACACACAGTGAAATGGTGTAATTTTAAAATTGTGAAAGTTTACATTCCAATCCACACCAGAAGGAAGGTTGGAAGATGCATGCCAGTCATCATTTTATCTGTCCTGTTTTTATGCTGGACTTTATATCGATAATGCTCAAGGGTGGAAGTCATACATACAACCACTATTGCTAAATCTGTATGTTCAGCCATGGATTCAGTAACATAATGCTATGCTGCATAAAAATATCCTAAAGCAGCAAACAAATCAGTACTGAGATATACATTGAATTTTGGTGGATGTCAGTACCATTTGCAATTTCCTGTGCGTACTTACCAGTGCTTTTCAATCAGTGGTATGCCTACTACATAATCTATATATCTATAGATATAGATATAAAATGCAACCAGTTCAGATTACTAAAATAAACTGTTTTCATAAGTCCTGTCCAAGTGAAATGTTGCTTAAGAAGAATCCAGACTAGGAAAGTATTTATCCAGTATGGTTCAGCCTGTTTTTCAGATATATCCATGTGTGTGAGTTTTTCCAGATAACCCAAAGAATATTTACATTGTGTGTGTGTAGTCCAATGCACACTCTTCTGACCCAAGAATTAAAATAATGCAATTGAAAATAAAAGCCAGGTGAATTAGTAACTATTTGAAAAAGATGTCTCAGTACTAACTGTAACAGTATGCAATGAGTTCCACCAAGATCTAATAAATTATACACCATGTTCAAATATTGAGTTTGGCTTTAAAAGAAAGGGGTATCCTGAACCAACTGTCCAATAACTACCCATTTTTTCCATGAACGGAAGCTCCAAATGAGTTTTTAATGAGAATGGACATAATTGTTTTATATCAGATCTCACATTTTCTAACTATGGTGAAAACTGAAGCATATTTTCCCATACTGAAAATGAAAAGCCATTGCTTACATATAGTAGGTATTGTGCAATTTAAATTTTCTTTGGCTAAATTTCAGTAAAATGAAATTAAGGCAACAAACTACCTAGATATTTCAATGAAAGCAGAGTTCAGTTTTATTTTGCTGTGAAATTGGAGATTAAGTTCAAGTGCTTCATTAAGAAGGTGCTGCAAGATCACTTATTAAATTGTTACCTCAAGTGAGCTGCTCTGGCAAGTGTTGTAGAGAATTTGGTTTTAGACATTCACACTGATGTTTAGTTAACCAAGCTTTTATCAGCTTCAGCTACTATTGACATTACCTAAGGTTACTTAATTTTTCACTTCCATTTAGCCATTCAGTTCAGGAATTCCTTTAAAAATCCTCCTCTAATATATTTACTTATTTAAAAGAGATTTTGGAAATTAAATAAGTGTGACTTCACTGGATATCAAAGCCAGACCAAAATCACAATCACCATGATTTTAAGCATGACAATAAGTATAAGATTTTCCCACTCAGCTGTAAATGTAATGCTGAACAAACTCCATTTAACTCACAAATAGGCCTATTTAGGACTGTGTTCTTCAGCTTTCTCTCTTCACTTATTTAGAATTCGTATTCTTTGTTTCAGTTCATTTCTCAAATACAGTATTTATTGATAAATACAGTTATCATTTTTTTAAGTGGATGAGCCTGCTCATGAATTGGTGTTTGAAAAAAATGTGTTGCTGGCTCTCTAGTCCTCTTCCTCCACCAGCTAACATTTAATCAGTTTTTTTATTATTGTTTAGCCAATTGTCTTGGCCTTTCCTATTGTCTCTTCTTGCTTTATGTGAAGGTTGGTTTGTTTTTCATCAGCCTGGGTGCTGTCAACTGGCAAGTTGTATAAACAACGTGTTTCGCTTTGCATTCTCAAGCACAATCCACCTGTTTAAAAGGCGATCAGGATTCAGAGAAGGAGAAACTGGTTGTTTCTGTAATAACTCCAGATTGGTTTCTATCATTAATTTTTTCCATCCAAATCTTTTAACACTGTGTACATGTATTAAGAATGCCATAACTCTCTGGAGAGCACATTTCTTAATTTCAGAGCAATGTGGGACTACAGGTTTGTCCATGTTTTCTGCCCTGTTCAAAAATGGGGCTGTTTTTTCCTTCTGAGTCAACACCATTGTTGAGACAATCTCCAGGACACTTGCTGGTCCTTGGCTCAGGGGGTTCCCAAGTAGAGCCATATTTTTCCAATCCCTTTTATTTAGACTGGGAAACGTGCTTGGGCCCATTAGCAAGAAAGAACAGCTGTTAAGTGTCTAAATGTTATAAGAATAATAATTGAATAGAAAGGAGGGGAAGATGTGGAGCAGAGGGGAGAGAATTTTGTTCAATTATGTTTTAGGGTTAGTAGTTAAATGGTGGCCACAAAATCATTTTATGTGTCATGGTTTACTGGGGTTGTAAAAGAATCTCCATCAAGTCTAGATCACCTCATTTCAGAGCAATAGCGCATATGCTTTTGAAAATGTGGATGTATCCACTTGGAAACCGGTGCATGACAGATTAAAAGGGAGCAAGAACCGGAGGGATGCTTGGAAAAAAGCACACCTGACAGCTTGGCTCTGGAAATATATTAGCCAGAAGCATTTGGGCAACTTTGCCTTGAGATCGGCGTACCAAGAATTCCCTCTCAGCTTCTGCATCAGCCAATACTATTAATATGGCATTGAGGGTCTAATGGAGTTTGCAATTTCAAACTCTACTTTCATGATAACCTGCTGTTACAGTAATATAGACATACTGTAAATGTATTTGGAAATATATAGCCCGTTTAATCCCCCAGCTATAAAATGGGGGAGAAACAGGAGAGAATATTACCCTCCTTCCTTCCTTCCTTCCTTCCTTCCTTCCTTCCTTCCTTCCTTCCTTCCTTCCTTCCTTCCTTCCTTCCTTCCTTCCTTCCTTCCTTCCTTCCTACCTTTTTCCCCCCTCTCTATCTTCTCCCAAAGCTTTATGAAGATCTCACTGGAATCCATCAGATGATTAATGGGAAGATTTGGTAGGAAATCTGGAGAGCTGCATTAAAGCTCAGATCTCAGGTTCATTTCGATCAGCCAGCCGTGAACTCTAGGCCGAATTCATTACGCTTTAATAGTTGCTGGGAGAGGAAGAAAATGCAATTTCTCATTCCATTAGAAAACTAGAAAATACTCTCAGCTTGTCCCCTATTAAGATGTGGCAGGTGACATGGCCAGCGCAGAGGGACACGGTCAATGGAGTCCTTGCACATTATTTTTAGGTTGGTGTAAAATATTGAAAGGCAAGCCTGGGCTGTGCAGAAGTTATTTCACTGATTTGCTTTTTATGTAAATAAAATATTGAAAGTTAATTAATCAGCACGAGAGACTAATGATTATGCTTATTATATTGCATTGGATCGCTGTCATTTGCATGATTCTCACATTGCTGCTTAATAAGCCATTCCGGGTTATAAATAATTCTGAAATTGGTTTCTAATAATGGCATGCTATAAAAAGAATGGTTTTATTACTATTACACCCAGTCTGGGAAGATGGGGGGGGGGAATAGCAGAGCAATAACATAAAGGAGAATAAGCTTCCTCCTTGACAAGCAGGAATAGCTTTTTAAAATGTAGATCGGAAAATGGAAAAGATATAATTTATTCCTGCATCTAAGGGTACATCCAGGGCTGCTGCAGTAAAAGCGGGTGTGTGAAGCATTTCTGGATTTGTGTAGAGCCCCCACGCACCGAAAAGGTGGTGTGAGACCATAAACTCAGCCATTACTCTTCTATTTCGTCAAGTAGCAAGAATACAATGAACTGGGAAGTAAATACATTTCCCATAATTTATTTTTTGCACAAGCTTACATAGTGTTAATCATTCTGAAGTGTTAATTAAGAAGGTTATGTTGATTTGATTACTTTTTAAACTGCAGAACATTATTGTAAAGAATATTTAAATTGCCACTCGATTAAACTGTTTCTATTCAGCTGCCTGAAGCCATTAGGAGGCTGTAGGATTATGTAGAGGTTATTAAGAGATTTTTCCTAGCTCGCAGTTCACTTAGAGGTAAATCCAATTGATGTGATTGGGCTTACTTATAAGAAAGTCTTGAAGTCTATGGAAATTGGCTTTGGGTAAGATGTACCTGGAGAAAAGCAATTGTTAGATATATTTTCAAATACAAAAATCTCTACATTTTAATTGTATTTTTAAACTCATGACTGAGCTGGTTGTAAAGAACCATATTAAGAAGTTTTAAGGGCATGGATATTTTGTTCTACCATATGATTGTAAATCAAAAGTAATATTCATTTTCAATTGATGAGAATAAAACTAAAATCATTTGAATCTGTGCATTTGCCTTTTTTTTTTTACTAAACATTTGTAGGGGGAAGATTGTTATTTACTTTCTGTGGAATTCTATTGGTTGGAGGAAGAATAGAGGAATAATAATTATTTCCATACTATATTTGCATTCTGTTTTGTTTATCAAGTTTCTGGTAATGAAACTACTATGATTAACCTTTGGCAAAATCTGGTGAGATTTACTTGACCTTGTTTTCCTTTTTTTATTTTGTCTTCAACTAAATGATCCAGTTATTTTAGCTGAAATCTTATTTGAGACACAATTTATAATGATGTCTGTTGTATATATTCTAACTAAACCTTATCACTTGTGGAAAATAAATGTGTTCTATTTCAAAAAAAGGACTTAAGTTTTATCCATTAAATGTAGCTATTGGACACTTTTTGGTTATTTTTATTTTTGTAAAATAAAGGCCTAATTTGCAGATATCCCCCATTAAAGTATATATTTATTATTATTCTGAAGTGTTTAAAATAAATAGGTATGTGATAGCAGACAATCTAGAGAAGACACATTTTAAAATCTTAAGAATTTCTAAAAGCAAGTTTAAAAATTCCACTGGATTTATTTGCTTAGCATTCTCCAGTTGCCAATTAATTAATTAGACAGATCTGCTCTGCAAAGTCAGACAATACCCCAACTGTATCAACATTTATTTGGAAGTAAATCTGGCAGATTTCTATTTAATTCCTCATCATCCTTTTTATGTCATGCTAAGACTATTTCTATTGGACCCAGCAACATTTAATAAGATTAAAACATGAACTTTTGATGGAAATTTAATTTTTTTAGAATCTAAATAAAAAATAGATGTCAAAAGATTGAAGTAATGTAATCCAAGATTGAAAGAACCAAGGAAAGAAAAGTTCAGGACTAAGGACAGCGCAGTTGCTTTAGAACTAGTCACAAATTGAATCCAATTTAAATCATTTGGTATGAGAATCAGAAAAATTAAAATAATAATATCCACTTGATTAATGATCAGGACTAATGTGAATACAAATTGACTGCTCTGCACCAAATCTAATAAATGTTCTACAAATATATTATCTTTTCTCAAATACATTTATCATGGTCACAAATAAAAAGTTTTGGTCAATCTAGAGGTTCTCAAAAAAACCCCTCTACCCTTTCTTTCCCAAAGACCTGACTCGGAGACTCATCCCTCTGAAATCAGTGGTGCTGAAATCAAGTAAGGTGTCTAGGAAGGGAGTGCCAGTCTGTTGCACCAGAAGCCAATTTCCTACCATTGCAGTACAGTAACTAAATTCGCAGGTTGTTAAAAATAAAACCATTGCAAAAAGCCTCCGATGCTGCTCAACGTTGTGCTAGGAGCAAGGTGGGTGGAACTACTACTACTATACTACTACTACTACTACTATTATTATTATTATTATTATTATTATTAATCTTCAGCTCTTGAAATCAAAAGCATTTGTCCCCTGTGGTGCCTTTTTGTCCTTTCCCTTCAGACAAACTTTGGACCCCGACCGGAAGGGCCATGGCAACCTGAACGGTGCCTGTGCGCGGCTTCCTCTTTCCCGGGTGTGGGGAACTCGGGATGGCCGGCGTTGGCTTGGCTCGCCGTTCTGTCCCTCCCTATTCTGCGCCTGATTGCTCGGGGCCGGGATCTAGGAGGAGGACCAGCCTTGGCCTGGCAGGCCCTCAAGGCCCTCGTCGCCGGGGAGGGGGCAAAGGGCTGGCCTGGCCGAGGCCGAACAGGGCAGGGAGGCGAGAGGGCCGGCTTGGCTTAGCCGCATACCTGGACCCGCGACTCGGTGAGGCCGATGCGCAGAGCCAGCTCCTCGCGCATGAAGATGTCCGGGTAGTGGGTCTTGGCGAAGCTGCGCTCCAGTTCGTTGAGCTGCGCCGGCGTGAAGCGCGTCCGGTGCCGCTTCTGCTTTTGCTGACCCTGCTGCGGGCCGGCCTGGCTGGGGTTCTGCCCTCCCGGCGGCCCGGGCTGCTTGTCGGGGTCTTTGGTGCTCACGGCCAGCGCGCTCGGCGTCGTGCCCACGGTGGTGATGTCCTCTCCGGGCAGCAGCGTGGCCCCTTCTACCGCGTCCGAGTTGGGCGCCAGGTCCCCCGGGTGGCCTCCGGGCTCCGAGCCTGTGACGCCCAAGCGGCACTTCACCGCCTCCCGGTGGCCCAGCAGCTCGGCGGCGTCCTTCATCCCTGCGGAGGCAAAGCAGCGGCCCACCACGCTTCAGCGTCGGATCCACCAGGGCCGGCAAGGCGGCAACCTTCTCCGAGCGCCGGAGCAGGGATCCTGCCCCGGGGACGCGGGAGGAAGGGAGCCGCCAACTTGCCAGGGAACTCGAGCACCATCCCGCTTAAATAGGAGCCCCAGGATGGGGGCCCTGGCCGCCCCTTTCCCGCCCGAGCGGGAAAACTGGTTCCTTTGGCTCAACAACATCCAGTTGTCCAAACCCCAATAAACGCCTAAAATTATAAATCAATCTGTGTCTTCATTTCCTTAACAAGAATTTAAAGGAAAGGAAAGAAAAGAAAACGACCAAGGAGAAAACCAGGAAGGGGAGGGGGAGGGGGAGGAGGAGGAGGAGGAAGAGGGGGCAAAACTCCAGGCGAAATGGCCCCCAATTGCGCTTTTAGATCTACATATTCCATAGTTGTTGTTTTTAAAAAAAAAAAAAGAGGCGATGTTAAATCAAATTAAACTTTAATACAGTACAATTACTTTTAAAGAAATTAGCCCATTTAGATCGCATTAAGGTAAAATCAGGCACAAATTGTCAATTTCCTGCCCTTGGTTCCTTCCTGGGCTGCTGGGGATGAGGAGAGGGAGCGGGAGAAAGGGGGGAAGAAGCTTGGGGGCAACTCACCGAGCCGGGCGTCCAGGAGGTCGGCGTGTGATAGCATCGCGCACCGCTCCAGGGCGAAAGCTGTTCCCCCCCAAATTTTAGCGGTTGGTTGTTGATTTTTTTTTTAAAAAAAAAAGGAAAAAAGTTAAAATAGATCTAGTTTCTCTACAGCTTATGGATATATATTTATATATAGATCGCCTAAATGAAAGAAAATTCGGTGTGTGGTTAAAAAGGGGGTCTCTTGCATTATAATGTCCTTTAGAGAGACGGGGAGGTGCTTAACACTTCAGTGAACCCGTGAGCAACTCAGCGAAGGGACCAATCAGGAGGGCAGCCTGCAAATGTCAGCACCCAGAGAGTCCCCGCTCCACCCGCCCGCAGCCACGGCACCCGCCGCCGCCGCCGCGCCAGCCCAACGCCGCGCGGGCTGGGCTTTTAAAGCCCCTCTACAATTCGGTCCCCCAACTGATTGACTGCGTTAGGGACAACCTTCCCCCACAGCCCGCCCGCCTCCTTCTTCCCCTCGTTGTCCTCCTCCTCCTCTTCTTTTTCTTCTTCTTCTGACCTCCTGATCAAATTAATTGGAAATGACTGACAAAGCCAAGCCAATAAAAGGGGCATGGGGGGGGGAGAGCCAATGGCTGGAGGGGTGCCTAGCCCCCTTCTCGTCGCAGGGAGGCCTTGAGCCCTCCGGTGGGGACTTCTCCCACTGCTTTGGGTCCAGGTGGGGAGGGAGAAGGAGGGAGCAAGAGGTCCCGCACAACTGCAGAGAGGGGTGACGTGCTGGATGGCTTTATTTAAAGGGTCTCTAATCCGGCCGTTACAAACTTGGTAAAGCTGCAGTCTGGGATGATTGGAACAAAGTAGAGTGTAACCCTGATGGAATTTATACTCCAGTCGGGATGCGCACAAGAAGCTCTAAACTCTCCCTCCTCCTACGCTCTTAGTCCCCTTGAATTAAATATTTGTATATTTAAAACAAGATGTAATTCCAGCTGTCGGTTTGGCTTGAAAAACCAGCGCCAGAAAAGCCCTCCCGGCGCCGGTCCATTTGGCGGGTGCGAAAGTTTCTAAGTTCATCTCTCCAAACTCAATTGAAGGCAGTAAATAAAGTTAAAAAAATAAATCGAAAACATTATTTTCTTCTTGAATATGTTAAACTATCCCAACAATTTCAAGTGCTTTGCACAAGGGAAGCGAACCATTTCTAATGTTCTGATTTTTCAAAGCCAGCCAACAACAAAGTTTAGATTAGTAATATATTTCTAACCAGAGTAATTTTCAAGATCATTAGGCATTTATGTAATTAGTGCCAAATCTATAAGCTTTTATTACGATTATTAGAGTAAAATCAGTATAAATTTGTACTAATTTACTACTGTTTAGACTTGGCTGTCAAGGCAAGAGGTCCTTATTGTAAAAGATAACGGAGGAAATTAAGTGCAAAATTCTGTACCGTTTCTGATCCGCTCCTAAACAATCCGTTTCAATTGTGTTTGTAGCAGAACAGAACGGCCTTTTAAAGTTATCTGATTTTTTAATCCCCCCCTTATTCTCAAAAGGAGAGAGGGAAATGCCAGCTAGGCCAGGCACAATGAAAACTGATATTTCCTACTTCTAGCTTAATTAACATTGATTTTTAATTCGAAAGTGATGCAATTAAGATTATTCATTTAGTGCAAAGAAAGCTTGCACCCAAAGAAAAAGAGAGCGAGGCCGCGGGATCCACCCCGGTGCCTCTGGGCTACAGACTAGAACGGCGAAAGGCGGCGGCACTTCGCCGCCCAAGTCTCTCCCACACACCAGGCTCGGCGGGCAGACGCTGAAGCGGGGAGGGGGGACTCTTGGGCAGGTTGGCTCGGGCTGGCCCTCGAGGGGGAGACAAAGGCTGCGGCGGCCGGTAAGCTCGGGCTTCTCGGCCCAGGATCCCGCAGAGCGGCGCCAACCTGCTGGCGCGGTTTGGGCGGGAGCCGCGGCCCAAGGCGGCTCCGAGGGCCCGCTTCCTCTGCGCCGAGTCCCCTCCCACTTCTGTTAAGGCCGAGGGAGTCGGACTCTAAGGACTGACTGCCGGCCGTTTCTTCTCTCCTGAACCCGCTCCCGCGGAGCCGGGGGAAGCAAGTACCCTTGAGTTCCGCCGACTCGCTTCCCGGAGACTTTCTCTCCGCACGTCCCACTTTTGGAGGGCGGGTCGCCCGAGCTGATCTCAATCCTCCCCGTTTTGCGCCCCTGTTAGAGGCCCGATCCCAACTTCCAAGGGAGGGTGGCTTCCTCCGCTGCTTCCTGGGGTATTCCGACGCTGCCCCCACCCGCTTCGGCTACCTCCCCCGATCCTCGGCTCGGCCGCTGCCAGGTCGATAAATAAAAGGCGTGATCGTTAATGGGCAGGCCCCTCCGCGCGCTAACAAGGGGGCCGAAGCCCGCGGCTGATCCATCTCGCTTAGGAGCCGCGGGAAAACAAGGCTGCGGCGTGATGGATGGCGCGTTGCTTTTTATGACTTTTCTATTGCTCTTGATTTTTATAGCAGGATAAACAAACTAAATCATTCCTTCCGAGAGTTGAAAGCGCGGGGGCGAGGGGCTGGGAAAAGAAAAAGGAGGCTAAAAGAGAAAAGGGAAGGAAGGAAGGAAGGAAGGAAGGAAGGAAGGAAGGAAGGAAGGAAGGAAGGAAGGAAGGAAGGAAGGAAGGAAGGAAGGAAGGAAGGAAGGAAGGAAGGAAGGAAGGAAGGAAGGAAGGAAGGAAGGGGATCTGAGAGCGGGGAGGGAATGAGGGCAGCTTGGCCGCGGGCTGGCCGGAGCCAGACTCGCCCTGGTCCCTCCTCCCCTTGTGGTCCCCTCCTGCTTTGAGATCCAAGGATTTGGGAAGAAGATTTGATGCCGCCTGGGCTGAAGCCGAGGTGCACTTACAGAGACCTCTCATGGGCCGCCCCTCGTCATCTTTCCTCCCCCCACCTTTCCATCGCCCGTCGCTATATCCGCCCCCCCCCCGCCCCTCCGCAGCCAGAAAAGTGCTAGTCAGGCCATTCCGTGGATAATGGAAGGTATTTCCCACCTGATCAGACAAAGTGAAGTCCCTAACAAGGCTCGGCTTAGCGCTCTGGTCCCCAAATCTCCACCATGACAAGGGCGTGCTTGGGAAAATCACTTTCCCCGCAAAGTAAACGGGTTTTCTATGACGGATCCGGCAAGTTTTCCCACCATAAATAGGTTTTAGATTGTTACACACACGTAGGGCTGGAACAAAGGGAGCGACTAGAAAAATATATTGGTTGCCCCTAATAAAATTTATTTAGACGGTTTACTTCTCATAAAAAATAGAGATTGAATTTCGTACCAGAGTGCCTGCCAAAGGGCTCGGTGCAGGGAAACTCTAACCCCGCCACCACCCCCGGCTTTTCCTCGCTGTCTTCCCGACTTCTTCAGGTGGACCAAGCGGTATCACAGGGACCGACCGGGGTCCTGATTTGGCAAGTCCCGCGCCCCCTGGGGCACAGAGGGTGGGAGCCAGGGAAACAGAAATGGCAAATAAATATATGCCCTTAAACCGCGGAGAGCGTGACGTTGTCATCTTCAGGGCAATCCAGGTGTACAGAATCTGTATAGTTTATAAATGTTGCGTGCTTAGAAGGAGCGGATTCATTTTTTTAAACTTTTATTTTGTCTTATTTCATTTTATCGTAGAAACCCATTTCGTTGTTACTTTGATTCAAAGCCATGCGTGAGCGGCACATATTTGCAAGATTCTATTTCCGCGCAACCTCGAGGTCCCACCGGCGAAAAAACACCCTGAGCAGCGCGCTTTGGCCCTCTCTTTTTGGTTTTCTGGAGACAGGTGCCGTCTTTTGTGTTTTCCCGGGGAGGGGGCGAGTTGAAAAATCAGTGCGTCTTTTAAGGGCTGAAATATGAGTCGTTACGATAATTATTATTCACACTTTGCAGTTATTTAAATGCTGAATTGTAACAGCGCTGCCTCTAATGAGAAAGCGCCTCCCTCAATAATTAACGATCTCACATTTTCCTATTTTCTGTGCCTGATGAAAAGAATCAATTTTAATTCCTTGTAAATTACAGGCCCACTTTTGGGAGAGGAAGGCAGCAGGGGCGCGGGCGCGTGAATGGAACAGGCCGCTGCAGTGAGAGTAAGAGACCCCCCGGCCGGCCGGCCGGCCAGCCGCGCCTCTTTCAGCATTTTGCGCCTTCTGCCTTGTTGGGCTGGAGAGCCGCCACCGAACCGAAGACGGGCGGGCTGGTCCTGGTCTGATCTGGAGGGCTGAGATGGCGGAAGGAAAGAGGACGGAGAGGAAAAGAGGTTTCAGCAAGCCCCTTCTCGGATCCCTGGTTGACTGGAAAGCCGGATCAGAGCTGCCGGCTTGGTTGTTCTCATTTCGGGTCAACAGAGAGATCTAACTGGGATGTATTTTTTCACGACTGTGCCCAGAGTTGAAACGCTCACAAAGCGCAAAGCTGTACCAAGCTCCAATTGGGGGGGCCGCCCGCCCAAAAGGAGCGCGAGATCGCGGTCCTCGCCCGGCTCCTTTCTTTTGCTCCCCCCTCCCCCCACCCCCATTCTCATGCCGCAGACGCACCCCTCTAAACAGACCAGGCAGGCAGAAAGAGAGCGCAGCTTGCAGAATCTGAGGCGCGGCGCCAGTTATGTGCGCCAGGGTGTGTTTGAGCCCGGCTCGTTTCAATTAATGTCTTATCAATCGGTTTTCTAACGGGGGGGAGGGGGAGCAAGCTGCTGAACTACGAGACAGCTTTCATCCTCTCCCCCCCCCCCCCGCCGCCGCCCATGTTCTAGCACAAACCAAGTCGGACGATTCCAAAGTGAACCCTACTTTTATTAGCAGTGGTGTTCGTATTTTATTTGCATTAGTATGATTAGCGGCTTCCTTCTTCTCAGTAGGCCCACTTGAAAGAAACATGCCATTTCGCCTAATTCAACCGATTGCGTGTCTTTGCGTGTCTGTGCATACACACACACGCACGCACGAATATAACTTGAAAGCCAGACGACTTTGAACGTACAGGTATTCCGGAGTTTATCCAGGACTCCCAATTTTTAGTAGTAGCCCAATCTGAGCAGAACGACAAATCGCCCTCGCCAGTATTTTTAAGACGCTCTCTCTCCCCTCCCCCGACTAAATCGGCGATCAGACGCGACCGCGGCAAAAATATTTATCTGCAGCCTGACAGCGCGCGTTTAAGTTTCCCTTCCTTCTGTCTCCAACGCCACCCTGTTAATCTGGCCAATTACCAGGGTTGACTATAATAAGAAACATACATATTTTTGTTTGTATGTGTTAAGTTGGGCCGCTTTTCTGATTTCTATTTGCTCAGGATAAATAATCATATATCAGTTATTCAGTTAGGTGACAAGCCTCGTAATTGGAATAAAAAGAAAACATCTCATCCTTATCTCTTTCTATAACTAGATATAGCGCTAATAAGACTGCATCAATCTTATCTAGCCAAAGAAATAAAATAGACAAACAAACAAATTCGCCTCCAACAAGTTAATGCGGTGTATCTGAGTGGAAAGTAGATATTTTCACGCATTCTGGAGATGAGGAGTGACTTTTAATAAAATCACAAGAAAAACAAATGTAATTCTGTAAGCAATTTCAGCGATCAGCCCCCTCTCTCTCTTTCCCTTTGCCGCTTGGTTAGCATTCGCCAGCCGTCCTAACCTTTTCTTTTAAAACCCAGTTAGCGCCACAAATATGATTGTCACTCAGTCGAGGAGTCTTCGAGGCCCCCCTTTATTATTTGGGAAACGGGGGCAGGTCGGGAGGTGGCGATGCCTTATTTTACCAGGATGATTTTTGTTGACTCTCCCCGGCCACCCGGTTCTTTATTCTCTCCCCTCACACCCACCTCCATTCCTCCTTCTTCTTTCCCTCCAGCCCCCAAGTGCGGCTAATTCGGGGCGTCTATATTCACTCAATTAGAGAAATCTAAAGAGAAAATCGATCTTCCATCTGCAGAAATGCCAGCTTAACAAATTAGATTCTTGTTTCGTGCAGGTGATTTGGTGACAGTTGGGGAATTAGAAGTAATAAGTTGTTGTGCTTCAGGCCCCCCTCCCCCCCTCCTCTCCCCGACCGCTTCTTCTCCGGCTTTGCCCCCGCCCGCCCCCCGCCCGGGAAGGAGAGGTGGCGAGAGGCGCCGGGGCGTCCTGGATGGGCCCCGCCTCGGTCGCCTTCTGCTCCGGCCGAGCAGTCCAAGAGGCGAGCTACCTCCACCGCATCTCCCGCCGTAATTAGCGCTGCTGCCCTCCATGTGGGCTCGATTAAACCGTGATTTAGCCGAAAGAAATATAATTATGGCTGCAAATAAAATAATCAGCATTGAAGAGCGATTTCCTTAATGAGATGGAGCGGTTGCACGTCACGGAGTAAAGGGGTCTCATTAAGGGCTGGTAATGAGCCTGGGGCGGAGAAGACGGAGGACCAGCGCGCCGCCACCCGGCTCGGCCCGGCTCGGCCCGGTCCAGTCACTCTCTCGCCCAGGCGGCTGCCGGGCCCGGGCCAATTCCAGAGGGGCCGCCAATCTCTCCAAAGGCCCGGGGATCCTCGGAGCAGGCCGCAGCGCTCCGGCCCTGGAGCGGGGACAGAGAGAGGGAAGGAGGGAGAGGAGGGCGGCCGCAGCCTCTGCCCAGGCAGCAGGGGGAGCGCAACCAGCTGCCCGCCCACGTCCCTCTCGGGCAAGGCGCCTCCCAACCCTTTTCGCCGAGGAAGGAAAGGCCGTCGGCGGAGGCCCAGAGCGTGGCCAGGCGCTGGGGCGGGGCGCTCCCTTCGGCCCAGCAAAGTTCCGGAGCGGTTCTTGGAAGGCCTCCGGCCGCCCCGCCGGCCAGCGGAGACGTCTCCAGGAGCCTTTGGAAGACCCGAGGGGGAAGAAGGAAAATGTGCCTCGAAGCCCCCTCCCGCGAAAGGCGTTCTTCTCCCCGTAGCCCGTGATGCAGCTTTTCCCCGCCCGTTAGAATTCCTTTTCCCATTGAAGTCAACGGCCCGCCAAAGCGAGGGTGCAGAGATAGCCAGCAAACGAAAATCACGTTGGGATTTTATTGCCTTAAATGAAGCACAGAAATCCACCTGACCATTTCAAATCACACTTTGAACGGCCCCTCCGCGCGTGGGGTCCTGGCAATTGCTCTCCTTGCCCGTGTTAAACAAGGCAGGGAAAGCAGGCGGCCCCAGCCCGCCCCTTAATGAGAGCTCTACGCTGGGTCACGGGACCGAGGCAGGCGGGGTCTCGGAGCAGAGGCAGCCGCACATTCGAGCTGCTGCCAAATTGGGTCTTCTGCTGGGATGCTGGGGTGGGGGGGCTTATGTTCCGGACTTCTTTTTTCTTCGCAGCCCTGAGCCAAATCCAGGCTTTTTGAACTTGGTCATTGTTACGCTGGCTCCTCTTGCCAGACCAAATTTGGTCTCATTCTACTTGGTTTTGAGTTATTCTGCTATTAGACAAACACCATCCGGAGACTGCTAACTAATTTTTTTCCAAAACTCCATGCAGGGCAGCCTGTGTATCAGGGCTTTGGGAATTCCTTCCAACCTTGTTATCAGCAGTAGCCATAGGCAGGGTCTGCACTTTATTCTATGTAATGAAGTGTGTGTGTGTGCGCGCGCGCTTTCTCCCAGGGATTAATCAGGGTGGATGCATAAATGTTGTGACCTATGTGTGCTTGTATGTGTTCAGTGGGTAGCGCAGGACAGGTTTCGCATGCTCAGCTCTGGTGGAAAGAAGGAGGGCTTAGAAAGGAGGACTCAGCAACGTTGAGCGTCACTGCCCAAATACCTTTCCCATACAGATGCACTGGGGAGTGTTTTTCTTCTGCGGGCCCAATCAAATCAAGCTCATTTTCAATCTCCAACTTTCTTTTGTCAGGTTCTGCCACCACATCAAATGTGGTCCTGTTCCGTTCTGTTTTCAGTGAGTTATCCTGGTGATGGATGGACAAGACAGAGTTCTAGACCCTTTATAAATTTCCTTCCAACACTTTGTTGGGCTGGAAAGTTTGGTCTAGTGGTTAAGGCTCCAGGCTAGAAAGCAGGAGACGGAGAGTTCTAGTCCCGCCTTAGGCATGAAAACCGGCTGGGTGACTTTGGGCTAGTCTCTCTCTCTCAGCCCAACTCACCCCACAGGGTTGTTGTTGTAGGGAAAATAGGAGGAGGAAGGAGTATTAGGTATGTTCACCACTTTGAGTTATTTATAAAAATAATAGAGGGATAAAAAATCTAAAAAAAAAAAAAAAGGCCAGAGTATGTGGAAATGGCTTCACTCTGTAAAAATGAAGAAACTCATCTGTGTGAACGCAATGAAAGCAGCTAAGGCAGCAATCCTGAAACATGATGCTCCCAACAGTCTGTCCCTTCCTGATGTATTCCAAGTATCTTGAAATTATAACTCCCAACCAATTATGTACCCATCATCAGGGATGGGCACCAGGTTGGTGGAGGCTGGCTTGGCCTAAGGAACAATACCAACATTCCCTTTGTTGCCATCACATTTACATCCTATTAAAATAAAAGACATTTCAAACTTTCCTTTCAGAAGTTTTTCTAACAAGAAGATATATTACTTAAAGTTGTAATAGGCTCTACAAAATAAAATGGTCTCCAGTTATTACTATTTTGGTCTTTTACAACAATACTTTACATTTAACCCAACAGATTGAAAAATAGACCTGCTTTACTCATCACACTGAGTTATAATGTGATTTGTTTGGGTTTGGCTTAGTGTAGTGTATGAACCCAGCCATTTGTGGTCTATTCAGCAAAGCATGAATAAGCATAAATAAGCATAAGCAAACTGTAATTGTGTGAATCCAGTCATAGAAGTGGATCCACAGACTCAGCAGTTTAGCCCAGTTGAAACCCATGAGACAATCATACATAAGTCCCAAGAATTTCACTAGAAATGAAGTTCAACAATCTGAACTCAACTCATAGCATCTGGTCTACTGACTGAGTAATGATGAAATGGATTTTACTAGCCAAAAGCATCATTTCTAACCATTAATAGACTACTTTGCAAGAAAACTATGGACTTGTATCTGCCATCTGGCCTCCTGTCCACATGTTAGTTGACTGGCACATCATTTTATAAAATGTCATGGGAATCACCACATTTATAATATCCACTTAAGCTGAAAAAGTGACTTTTAGAGCTGGCTTTGGATGGCATCTCTATTATGATATTTGAGAAAAGAAATGGTAACATGCAATAGAATATTTATTTATTTACCATATTTATCTGCCACCTCAGTCAACTAAGATTAAATTAAATGATCCAGATGCATAGTAACCCTTTTTCCTCCAAATGTTGTTAGCCAGCAGTGTCTGCAGCAAACCATGATGATGACACAATTATGCCACATACAATGTGACAATCATGCAAATGCTGCAGCATGTCTAGTGCAAGCATGCAAGCCATAGCATTTGCATGGCTGTATCATCACATGCATGTCACTTGCCCTTCTCCCACTCATCCCCCTGTGGAAGCGCATACTGTTATGCATGGTGGCTGTGAATTCTGGGAACTGTAGTCCCAACACATCATGAGGCTACCAAATTGGGGAAGATTGCTTTATGGCTGTGAATGCTTTCTAAGAGCAAGGGAGAGTTAAAACAAAGGCAAGAAAACCTGAAAAAGAGGGCTATCGTCTGGTTAATGATACTGTATCTAAGGCCATCTTTGAATTTTATTAGTCCATGGCTCAATTAAATATGGTTTAATTGACAAAGGAATACAGTAGCATTTTGAATGTGGGAAGCATAATTAGTTTTAAACCAGAGAGGCAAAACATATGATCCTCCAGATATTTCTGAACTACACTTCCAGCGTCCCTCACCATTGCCCATGCTGGCCAGGGCTGTTGGAGTACCATCTGAAGGCCCTCAAATTTCCTTCTCCTGCTCTTCTGTCTATGCAAGTACTGTGGCAGGCACTACTTTGAAGGGTCAATCTCCCTTTTGGGAAAGAAAGTGTATCTTCCAAGGTGGTCCTGTCTTTCATAATGGATATCAGTTCTTATATTAAAGATAATTAAGATGATTTACATTTGCTTGCTGCTGCCCAGTTCAATAATGGAATTTTTCAGTTGAGCAAAATACTTTTTTAATAACTGATTGATCAGTTAAATGCTGAGAGTCTTAAGAAAGACTCATTACAAATAAATGTGTTTTCTGCCTGATTCATTCTCACCTTAATCTTCAACTCCTAGTAGATACTTTGTCACTGGCCTGTAAGTGGTCAGTGTAACTGAAAATACCACACAGGATATGCATCATGTAAAAAATGGAGAAATTTCTCTCTCCACCCCACTCCAAGAGGGGTTTATGGAACTCAGCTAAACCCCATACATGGAGACATCATACAATATAACACCTGTATCTCTCTTCTCTGAGAGCTCAAGGGAAGTTGGACTGTACAATACTGTACATACCATTCTGATTTGCGAGTGGCGAGCCATCTATGTTTCTATTCCAGAAGCTTCAGACCCTGGATAGCTCCTCACTAGCCACTGATACAGAATCACTAAGAGTCTTTTGCATAGGATTGTCCAGGTTAGGCACTAGACAGCACAGTTATCTGCTTGCACTCATAAATGTAATGAAAGAAGACAAAAACTCAAACATTCACAAGGGATGAAAGAATCTGAAGGATGACAGGAGTCTGCATTTCTTAGCATACTATATTTGTCTATGATTAGCAGCTGAATGTGTGAACTTTGCATTGTAAATACTATCTCAGCATTTCTCACCTGTGGCAACCTGAAGATGTGTGGACTTCAACTCCCAGAATTCCCCAACCAGCATGTTGAAGTTGATGTGTGGAGTTGAAGATGTGTGGAGTTGGTCCACACATCTTCAGATTGCCACGGTTGAGAAACGCTGATCTATCTGAATAAAATCATAAAATCATAGGGTTAAAAGGGACCTTGGAGGTCTTCTACTCCAATCCCATAGAATAGTATCTGTGTGATTTGAGATTTGAAGGCTGTCCCATATAAGCATATTACTGCTGAACTACTGCATCTATCCATGATGAGAACCCACTTATGTAAGCATGCCATGGTGAAAGAAGGAGACTCAACTTCATTTAAATAGTATAAAAATAGAATAAGCAAAGAATATGATCAAACATATACTTGTATACATGTGCATACACACACATACACACATATTAAGAAAGACCACAAACAAAACTTGCATATTCAATATGGCTACACAGAACATTTGTTTTGCTAAGAACAATTTTTCTTTTTAGATGACACCTGCTAGTGGACCATTTCTCTATACAGATTGTCCTCATTTAGTGACCATTAACAGTTACAACAATGATGAAAAAGTAACTTTATGATCAATCATAAGCACAGTTGCAGTTTCACTTAGCCACCACTTTGCTTAATGACCAAGTGGCCAGTCCCAATTGTGGTCACTAAATGAGGACTACCTGTAAGAGATTTTTTAGGTATATGTGATTTAAAGATGCTGTTATGTTTTAAGTGGCAGTGGTGGATCAGATGAAGAGGAGGTGGATTGTAGGGCTTCAGTATAGGGTTCCCAGAGCTTGGTGTGGGGCAGGAATGGCTTTGATGGTGTGTAGAATGTAATACTGATAAGGGTACTGATGAATGAAAGGAGTCAGAGGAGGAAGTTAAAATTCATTCAGAGGAGGTCTGGGCTTATAGATCTCTACCTGTGCAAAGACTGTTCTGTATCTGAATTACCTCTTGAGTTCTGTGACACTGACAAAGGAGTGGATCTGGTGGCCTTCACATGAAGCTCATTGAACACTAGAGTTATGACCACTGAGATCTTCTTGGGCAATGTGGCAGCTCTCATTCTCAGCAGAGCTACCTGTTAAAAACAACCAGTAAAGAATCTGCAAAAGAGGAGATGCTGTGTGGTGTTCTGTATATAGTTTGATTTCTACTGGTCCAATGGGGTATCCCGTGGACAATGGAAGGATCTTGGCACTTGGGGCAGCAATGCAGATGACTGATTGTCCCTCCTGGGTCTGATGGAGGGTAAAAGGAGAGGTGGGGGTGGAGATTGCCAGTACCTTCCCAGCCAGAGTTATGCCAGAGGGTGTTTTGTTTTATGTCATGCTGCAGTGGCAAGGATATGCTGGGAAGAGGCCCCTATTAGAAGGTTATGCTACCAGGCACAAGCTTGGGATTGGTTTCAGACACTTGGTTTTTAAAAACCCTGACCCACTCCCAGTTAGGCTGGGGAGACTTGGTGACATAAGCAACCTTGATGTTATGTCACTTGATAGTGCGGTACCAGCAGGATGGAGATACCCAAAGGTTTCCAAAAGGAATCTTGATATTGGCTAGCTGCTTCAGGTGTGAGATGAAGTTGTTGAGAGGTGGCCCCCATTTGCAGAGAGAAATTAGGTGGGGTGAGGAATTAGCTTTTGGGAGGGTGGCCTGTTATTGTGACAGTTATATAGGCTTTTTCAGGGGATAAGAGGTAAGAAGGGGTTATAGTAGAGTGTGGGTTGTGTGCCAGTATGCATGATGCTGCCATTTTGCTGACCACTAGCTGTGGTTACTGGGAAGGGTGGGAGGAAGTAGTTTTGGAAGGGTATTTTGATGATGGGGGACTTGGGTCATGAGGGTGAGGAAGGGGGTAGTCAGATTCTGATTATATTGGATCAAGGGAGATATGGCCAGTGCACTGGGTTAGCTGTTTCAGAGGAAGGGAGTTTGCCAATCTGTTGGTTATCTCCACTTTTGGCTTGATGCCATCAAACTGGAACTGGTGGCCTTAGGGCTGGCCTCAAGCTACTGCTAAACACCAGGTCTGTCTGCACTAAGACTTTATTCATCCATAAATAGGTTGATATAGCATGTATGACTGAGACCTGGCTGTGTGAAGATGGTGATGTCTCCTTCTTAGAATGCTTCCAGATTTTGGGTCCTTCAACAGCTTCTATGCAAAGGCCAGGAGGGGGAATTTTAAAGGATACCTTGCTTGTCACCAGGGACTTACAGTGGTTGTATGAGGGTCTGGATAATAAATTGGGCTATAAGAATAAGTTAGGTACCTTCTGGTGTATCACCTGCCTGCTGCCTGGCAAGTCCTTACCTGGACTTCTGAACCCGACCTCTAGGCTGGCATTGGACTCTTCTCATCCGTCAGTGTTGGGGAACTTCAATCTCTCACCCTCTTGAGGTCAGATCTAGGAGATTTCAGGAGTTTGTGACCATGGGCTTCTCCTAAGTAATCCCTGGTCTGATGCAATCCACCAGTCGCCACATATTAGAGGTAGTCTTTGCCTTGGAGCCATTGTTCTGTGATTGAGTATGGAAGGCATTACATTCCTTTGTTTGTTGTAGTCAGATAATTTCTTGGCCTAGATGAGACTGAGTGCAACCCTGGACCTCGGTGGGGTGGGCAAACACATTCAGATTATCTGCCCCAGGCAGCACATGGATCATGATGGATTCTAGCAGAAAAGGAATTTCTCCCTGGGAAATTCCATTGAGTGTCTGGTTAGCTACTGGCAAAGGGAGGTAATGCAGCCACTTCACATGATTGTTTCCAAGTAGCCTCTTTCTGTCATCCAATCTTGGAGATCTCCTGATTTACTGGAGATCTAGGAGATGAAGTAACATAAGTGATGCCTGTAGCTCCAATGGAGAAAGATGAAAAGGAACTCTGACTGAGAGTGTGTATGAGTTCAAGTTCAGGCCTATACTGTGACAATCAGGGGTGAAACATCTCTGTTTCTCCTCCATTATTGCAACCAGTGGCCTTTTGAAGGTGCCCAATTCCCTTTTGGGGAAGTACTAACATAAGGATCCCCTGTCTGGGTGCTGTGACAGTTCTCACAATACTTTGCCAATTAAATCATGCAGATTCAATAGAATCTCTTCATGGGAGCAATCCAATGTGGGGACTAGGATGATGGTTTGCCATGTTATCTGGGACACCTTTTGGCCTGTGGATGACACTGAAGTGGTTAGGATGCCCTCTAAAATGACCTCTGCCATTTGTGGGCTAAATTCATGCCCCCCAGCTCCTTCATGGAGTTGATGTGAGACTTGATAGGCTGGGTCCAGGATGTTATCAATGACTCATTTGGGAAGGGGTGATGCTAGAAGCCTTGAAAAAGAAAACTGTGGTATGCCTCCTCACTCCTGAAGAGGTCCTCTCTGAATCCAGTTAGGGCAACTGCTGCTTGGTTTCCAGCCTCCCCATTTTAGGGAAAGTTGTTAATATGGGGGAGGGGACTACAGATTGTGCTAAAGGAAATGGATTATCCTTTCTAAATGGGGTTAAATGGAGTATCTTGGCATAGGGTTATCTGGGCATAGGATTACCACAGCTGTGGTAGTTTTAGTGCTGACCTATGTTGGGACCTGAATCTCTCAGCAGCCTTTGACATCATCAACTCTAGTATCCTGGATCACCTCTGAGGGGTGGGGCACTGTTTTGCAGTGGTTCTGTTCCTTCCTTAGCAGGCGGTTCTAATCAGCGGAAATAGTAGAATAGAATTGGTCCAGTAGCCAAACTTATTGGTTCTCCTCTCCAATATATATTTTAACATTTACATTAAGCTTCTGGGAGAGGCCATCTCTTGTAGATCCTGAAAGGCATTGTTTTTACTCTTGAATTGCCTAAAATCACTTCCTATGGCTCTGGTCCCACCCATTTTTGAAATATGGGGCACTGGGAAACCTTGGTGTGGCCCTTCAACTGGCAGATGTTATAAACTTCTGGTCTAGGAGATTATAAACCAAGGTCACCAAATGAGCTTTAAAAAAACTGTTGTCTACCATTTCATTCACATTAAGATTTTAGCTTGGTCAGTTATCACACGTGTGTGTGTGTGCACGCGTGGGCCTTTGAGTCATTGTTGACTGTTCTTTTTTTTTGCATCCTACTTTTTTAAAAAAAAATTTGATTACAAAATGAAGAAAAAAATACATAAAGTGGTTTAACAAAAAAGTGAAAAAAATACAACAAAGAGAAAAAAAAGTTACTATATCATAACAAAAAACAATTTCAATTCTATATCTACTTATTTAATGCAAACATTATTCAAGTACATATATATTTCTAATAGATTTATATCACTATCATATTTTTTTAACCTACTCTATTTTGTATAAATGAGTCCTATATTTCATTATACTTGTCCATACAAAGTCTTTGTCTATAGGCAATCCGCTCATAAGTGGCAGGTGTAATCAGATCTTCAATCCATTGAATAAATGGGGCCATGCATTTATCTTTCCAGTGTTGCAATATCAGTCTTTTGGCTATAGGAAAGGCATGGAGAATCCATTTACATTGTCCAGATGTCAAATTCCATGTACTAGGTTTATAGTTCAAGAGAATATTATCCTCTGAAAATTTTACTTTTGTTGCACAATCATATTTATGTAGTCCACTACTTTCTCCCAAAACTTGGTAAGTATAGGACATTGTAAAAACATGCTTTAAAGAGGCATTGTCCTTATTACATCTCCAACAAAATGCTGTTTTTGACAATCCTTTTCTGTACAGATGTAGTGGAGTCCAATACATTCTGAATGTTATTTTTTGATGTATAAGTCGTAGTTTAAGGTCCATTGACTCACTTGCTATATAGAAGTTAAGACACTCTCCCATTGTCTAGGCAATATAGAAATCTCTAATTCTTTATTCCACTCATCCCTTAACATCTGCATATCAAATTGATTTATTGATAACCAATATCCATAAAAACTAATAGTAGATTTTTTAGTTTTAAAGGATTTAACAAGTTGTTCTAATGTCTCTGGTGTCTCAGAAGCTGAAAGTGCTGCATGTCCAAACAATGTTGTTAACAAATGTTGTAGCTGTAAATATTGCCATTGGTTACATCTGATAGATGATATGTATCTCTTAAGACAGAGTACATTAAAAATTCATCTTCACCATCTGTTGGTCCAAAATCAATATCTCCGCTTCCATCCAATTTTTCCATATCACCATCTTTTTCCCAATTTTTAAAGTTGGGTTTTCCCAAAAAGTCAATTTGGCATGGGAAAAAGAGTCAAATCTTTTTTTATTAGACTGTATGTTCCATAGCTTTCTGATGAAATTGTTTCTAGAGATATTAGAGTTTTAGTATATTTAGATCCTAATATTGTCCATCTGACCAAAGATGTTATATAAGTATATTCCAAAGTTGCCCAAATCAAAAAATTAACACCACTTGTTGGCTTCCAGTATTTAATACTTGACAATAGGTACGCATGATAATATAGCTCCAGATTCGGAAGACCAAATCCTCCTTCATTAATTGATAATTGCATTTTCTGTAAAGATACTCTCGGAATTGCAGAACCCCATAGAAATTTTCTAAACAAAGAATTTATTTTCTGAAAATATTTTTCAGATATAAAAACTGGAATTCCTCTCAGAATATACATTAATCTGGGCATAATGTTCATTTTGAGAGTGTTCACTTTTCCCCAAAGGGTGAGGCTTAATGATTTCCATCTATCAATATCTGAAGAAACCCCTCTATATATTTTATTTATATTACATGTTGCTAACTGAGTTATATCCTTTGGTATACACATACCTAAATATTTAATAGATTTGGTACAAATATGGAATTGATATTCCTTAATGAATGGGTAACCAAATTTTCATCTATTGGCATCAATTCCAATTTGGACCAGTTAATAGAGTATCCTGCCATTTTACTAAAGGCATCTATCCTTTGCATCAACAGTGGAATAGTAGTGTGAGATTTAGAAATAAACAGAAGAATGCCATCTGCAAATAAAACCAATTTGTGTTCAACTGAATTATGTACTACTCCGTAGATCTCCCTGTGTTGTCTAATAGCACAAGCCAAGGGTTCCACGCAAATGTTAAAAAGCAAGGGTGAAAGTGGACATCCTTGTCTAGTTCCTCTAAATAGTGGAAAAATAGGAGAAAACATACCATTAACTTTTACTTTAGATGTGGGTGACGCATATAATATCTTAATCCATTTTATAAATTCCAGAGGAAATCCAAATCTATTTAGTACAGCAAACATATATGGTTTATGTATTTTGTCATCTTTTTTCAGCATCTAATGATAAAATTACAACATTGGTCTTTGTTTTTATTCAAGTCTATTAAGTCTACAACTAACCTAATGTTGTCTGCTGCTTGCCTAGTTTTTATAAACCCTGCTTGATCATTCTTAATAACGAATGATATCACTTGCTGTAATCTATTTGCTAACATTGCTGTTAAAATCTTTGTGTTGACATTAATCAATGAGACTGGACAATAATTAGCACACTGAGTAAGATCTTTACTTGCTTTTGGTATAACTGTAATATAGGCCTAATTAAATGCTGGTGATAAAATTCTGTTATCAAATATCTCTTCATATACTTGACAAAGTTTTGGCACCAAAAGATCTATAAATCTTTTGTACACTTGGTAGGGAATCCATCTAATCCTGGTGTTTTACCATTTGCAATTTTTAAAATTATTTGTTTAATCTGTAGCTGAGATAGTGGCGTGAATAAGAGTTGTTTTTGTGTATCATCTAAAAGCGATGGGTTAATTTTATTTTAAAAAGCCTCTGTATCTTCATTTGATACATCTTCTGGTTTACTATATAATTTTGAATACAATTTAAAAAATTGACAATTAATATCCATTGGAGTTTTATACATTTCATCTCTTTCACCTCTAATGATTGGAATCATTGCCTTATCTTTTTTTTTTTTTTTGCTTTAAAAAATTAGCCAAGATATTACCAGGTCTTTCACCATTTTGCCAGTATCTCTGTCATAAACATGTTAGCATAAATACTATCTGCTGTGGTATTATAGTAGTTAATTCATATTTATTTTTCTGTATTTCTCTGTACAAAACTGTAGATGGGCATCTAACCAATGTTTCAATTCATCTTTCAAATTATTCTCCCTTTTATTTTTAATCTTATTTTTGTGTGATGCATAAGCAATAATTCTACCTTGAATGTATACTTTATAGGCTTCCCATTCAGAAATTTGGGTACTTGATATTTCTGAATTCAAATCAAAATAATGTAAGGTCTCTACCCATATTTGTTGTACAAATTCTTTATCATTCAATCGGGAAACATTACCAATTTCTCGATACCTTAATGGTTTCTGAAACACACATTTCAAGATGGTTGCATTATGATCAGATACATAACAAACATCAATGTTACATTATTGAATCTGATGATATAAAGTCAATGATATTAAGAAATAATCAAGCCTAAAAATATTCTGATGCACGTTTGAATAAAATGTATATTCTCTTTTAGTTGGATACATCAAATGCCAGGGATCTACTAAATTCAATTCTTCTATATAAGTCTTAATTGTTTCCCTCACTAATGTTTTTTTCCATGCTGGTGTATTTCTATTAAGCTCAGGATCCAATATTTCATTAAAATCTCCTCCTATTATCAATTTATCATAAATACACTCATTCAAGTGTTGAAAACATTCATAAAACATAGTAGGAGAGTCTACATTTGGTCCATAAACATTAACCATAAGCTGTTGCAGTCTCTGCTATTTCAGCACACAAAATTAAATAATGCCCATTTACATCAGTGATAACTTGTTGTGTATCAATTGGGAATCCTTTTCAAACCAGAATGGCCACAGCTTTAACTTTCATCGAAGTATCTGTGAGGTAAATTTGTCCCACCCAATCTTTTATTAATAGAGATTTATCCTCTTCCATTAGGCGAGTCTCTTGTAGATAAGCAATATCTGCCCTTAACAATTTTAAATATGCTAAGATTACATTTTGTTTCTTGGATTCTTGTAATCCTTTTACATTTAAACTAACTTCATCCACAAATTTTATTTTGGCCCACTTATCAATATTCTCCCAGTACCAATTCATTTTATGACCTGTACTATTTAACAAATATCTAATAATAAACTTTTCTGTATTTAAATATTTAGCATATTTAACATATTTTCTAGTATTGCTCACAGACATAGAGCCTCCATAAAGACTCAATTTAACACTCAAATACCATTCTTTTACGTTTATATAGAATCTATACTTAAAGGGGAAAAAGAAAAATGGGATTATGTGCGTAAAAATTAAAAAAAAATAAGCAAGTGACATAAAAAGATTAAAAGGAAACTTAAAAAAGAAAAAATATATATGTAAAGATGTTATATACTTCTAGTCTAGGAGATAATAAATCAAGGTCACCAAATGAGCTTTAAAAAAACCTGTTGTCTACCATTTCACTCGTATTAAGGTTTTAGCTTGGTCAGTTATCATTTGTGTGTGTGTGTGTGCGCGCGTGCCTTTGAGTCATTGTTGACTCCTGATGACTGCCTATACTAGTCCCTGCAATCTTCTTGGCAAGCTTTCAGAAGTGGTTTGCCATTGCCTCCTTCCTAGGGCTGAGAGGATGTGACTGGCCCAAGGTCACCCAGCTGGCTTCATACCTAAGATGGGACTAGAATTCATGGTCTCCCAGTTTCTAGCCCATTGCCTTAACCACTACACCAAACTAGCCCTTGAGTTATCACATAATTATCACAAAGTAAGCACATAATCGTTTCATAATAGGCAAAAACATTCATTCATTGTATAGGCTTATTGACACTCACGATATCTTTGTCTCCTCGTATCTAACTTTGTCATTCCAAAGGCATAGTCATTAGAGAAACTCCCCTGGCTTTTTGAAACTGGGTTAATTGAGCCACTTCTTAGACAAAAATTATCTGTTCAGACCTCAACCTCATATGCCAGCAAATGCTTGCAGGTCTCAGATAAAGCTAATAGTCCGTATGAATCAGCAAAGGGCCAATTTCAAGACTGAGATTCTGTATGATGGAATTTGTTCTGTAGGGCAGGGGCATCTATGCATGTGGGAGGGAGGGTCAAAAAAGCCAAGATGGTGGCCTCAATTGCAGAATGAAGACACCCCCCTTTTTAATTGTGTCATGTGAAATGCAACAGATGTAAAAAAGGGTGGGGCTTCAATCATGAAGACGCAGCCACATCTTGACTTTTTTTTTTAATCTCCCCTGCAGCCACACCTGCTGAAGGGAATGGCTTAACCTCCCCATCATCCCCAGACAGCTTTGCCACCACTTAGAGATGCTGGGAGTGGTGTCCCAAACTTCTGGAGAGCAGAACCCTCTTTTACACTATTGATAAACCCTCTCAATCATCCCAAGCAGGTAAGTGCGTCAGACTGGAGTGCGCTGAGTTTGGAAATGAAGGTGAATTGGTCAATGGGGAAGGGCAGCTCACTTTCAGGGCCAACTGGGCTACCTCAATTTCTTTTCTTATTTTTCTCACACACCCAATTTAAGAAAAGCATTGTATTAGAGAGCCAAGGGAAGCCTCAACACTGCTGGAGTTAGTGTTCAGAATGGGACTTGGTCTGAGTTGCTTTGCCAGCAGTCCCAGGGGAAGTCTTGTCTGTGCATTTACCTGGAAGAGCCCTCAACATCAGCATCCATCCGGTGGATGCTCTCCTTATCTGGGACTGAAGCTGGGACAGAAGTCTCTGCAGGATGTGATACATTCATCAGAATGAGGGAATGAGCATTGCATGGACTCATCAGAAGCTCCAGCTCTTTTGTATGTGTTTGCAGGTTCACAGTACATGAGAAAAGAGTCAGAGCTTGCATCATGATGGGGCAATGGTTATTTTATTATGTGAACCCCCTGCTCTGCTGTCTCCCTAGTAAGCACATGATCTGCCACTGAGCTGGTGACCCTGTCTTTTTCTAAAGCAATTTTAAAATGCTCATTTTATCTAGTAGTGACAAATCAGTAACTTCTTCAGAGGCAGAAAACTAAGAGGATTCCATCTCTTTTTCCCCTCAAGGTCACTTGAAGTTTCCTCAAGCCCCTTGAAAGCCCTTTCCAAATTCTGAGTAAATGACAGAATTTTTTTCCCCAAGTTAATTCAAGAGTGTTAGATAACTGAGTGTGATTGCAAACTAGGATGTTGTAGGCTTTGAAACTAATTTGCACAAAGTTATTCAGACCTGGGGTGAATACAGCATCCCTCTGCTGTTCATTAAAGCAGCATTAAAGAAATCTGGAAAGAAAATACTGCTGTTTTAAGAGTCACATTAATTTTAATGACTCAACTCCTTAAAGTACTGAACCCTGAAAAAAACCAACTGCTTTAGCAAATAGGAGAGAGGTGCTGTGCTCAGCTAAGATCCAAAGTATTTCTTACAAATAATGTTCAAAGCATGCATTTAAAGTCCTTAAGGTTTTTTTAGCTAGTCTTTTAGTTTAAGGCAGTTATTAATTTTCCATTATATTCAACCCTTGTAAGACTCCATATAAATTTGTCTGTAAATCTATCCTTTTTGTAGAAGATGTCTATTGAAGAAATGTGCTCATAAGTGGATAAAAGCTTTTGAATATTATTGTTCTTAATAACTGTACATATTTCTAAAACTAACAATTCAATCTCTAAGATAGGATTGTCCCTCAATTATGGGAATCTTAATTGCAATCCTAAACCTACTTACTAGATAGTTGGTACCACTCAGCAAGACTTACTTCCAAATATACACTTTTTATTGTTGTTTTATTTGATTACTCATTGTGCTATTAGTCAAATTAATGCTAATTAAAATAGTTCACTATGTTTGCATAATATAGACATGGAAAAAAGTTAAGGAAAAAAAATAACTCAACTTAGAAGATAAATATAATCAAAGTTGAAGCAAACATGTTTTTAGAAGAGTCATAGCCACCTTTCCTCAAGAAGTACTTTTCAGGTAGCAGTTGTTCTATTCATTTATTCTATTTTATTTTTTCTTTGCTTCTTTACTGAAGAAGCAACAATAAGCTATTCTAATAAATATTTGATTAAAAACATTTTTCAAAGCATGTTGTTGATTAAATCGATAGTATTTAGTATTTAGCTCATGTTTAATTGATCATTGAATCAATTGTTTGCAATTGTATCTCAAATTTATATTATTGGCTGATAGTTGTAAAGAAATTGCTGGTTTTCAATTTTGCCTACCCAGTGAAACTCTGAAGAAAAGCTATGACTCTCTTTTAAATCCTCTACTCATACACTTTATTTTTTAATATAATTTTATTGAAAGCTTTAAAAACAAGAGTAAACATTAATACAAACTAAAATAAAGAGGAAAAAAAGAAAAAGGAAGAAAATTAAAAAGTGCAAAAAAATAGAAAAGAAAGAAAAAAGTTATAAAGAAGTGGCTTCCAGTTTTATTTACAGCAGTTATAATTGTAGATTTACCTTTCCCTGAAGTTACATCGTGACTCTCTTTTTTCTATAATCTGTCCTATCTAATCATCAAAACCATAGATCATAAGTTCATTTTTTTCTGTTTTACGCAAAAAGTCCATAAGGGGTTTCCAGTCAGCAATAAATGCTCTACTCATAGACTTTATAGGCCCTTGCACCAAATATTTCGCTGTGACTTGTGTCTCCATATATTTCTGTATATGGAATAAGCAGAAGCTGGATAGGTCCATATTGGTTGATCTCTGCTCTTTTGCAGAAGATGACATTGATTCTCATGTTTAACAGTACCAGTAAAATGACTTGCTTGCTGTCTTAAATGATACTTCTGAAATTATGAGAGCTAGGATAAACCAGGAGCTGATTTTGAATAGAAAGATTCTGCAAGCTCTGTTCAGTTCCAGTAATCAAGACAAATTTCTGAGCTCAAAAGTCTTTAATACTACATGTCTCTCTTTTGCAGTAAGCACCAGTTGATGGAACTTTGGGCTGCTAGTAGTGAAACAAAGTAGATTTTGCAAGCCAGAATTCTGCCCACCCCTTTGTGTAGAGAATGAGAAGAAAAGCTTAATTTCATCTTTCAGACAGCATGATTATTCCTCAAGAGTATTATCTGTAATTATTTCCAGATGTAAAAAGATAACAAAATATCTGCCATATAGTTTCCTTTAATTGTTCTCATCATCACCATCTATTTTTTGAACCATACTGTGAATGGTGCTCTTGACTTTATGGAGAATTGAATTGGCTCTCCTGGTGGTAGCTCATCCTCCTCTAAGAACTGCCAGGGTGCCAGAAATTTCTGCTGTCAATGGCATCGAAATGATGATACTGTATGGTAAGTGTAGGAGAAGAACCTCCCCAGTTGGAACCATCTTCAGCAGCAGAGCAAAGGCAATTGCTAACGCCGTTGCTTCTGGCTTCCGATTTTTATAAAGCTCTTTTTATGGCACAGCCAGACCACGCTAATATTAAGTATCTCAGTGCAGTGAGGAAGACCAGTTTTAGCATCAGATAAAAAGGACGGCGTTCCCATTTCCATCCTTCCTTTTGGGCTTTTTACAGCTACAGAAAGACCAAAACGTTTGTGCACACATCGCAGGGGCAGCGAGAAGCTAAATAAATACACCAGTTCTGTAATAAAGCTGTCTTAGGAAAGACTAGCCGCAATAACTTTATAGCCCAATCTGCTTCACAGGGTTCGGATGCAGGGATGAAATGAATGGAGGGAGGTCTCCACATTGCTTTTGGAGGAAGACAAGGGAAAGTGCTAACAAACCAACCAAGGAATACCTCCTACTAAGGGAGAGATCTGTGTTAACTACCTGCAAAAAAGATACTCTTCCAAACGGTGGTCTTGTTTTTTTCTGGCTAAGAACCCAAAAGCAAGTGATAGTGTGAACGGTTGAGCAAAAGCCTTTACACTGTTTTTAGAGGGTTAATTTCAAGGTCTAGCACAAAACTCTTAAATTGGTACACCCAGAACAGAAGAAGGAACAGTAGGTTAGCCTTTAATTGTAGCAATGAGTCTAGTTGTATGTTGCATCTTTTAGTGAAGTAATGGAGATTACAAGGATATTAAAAAGGACTCACAAACTTCCCAAAGTCCAAGATGCAATGCCATGCCTACAATACAAGCTTTGGGAAGTCTAGAGCCTCTTCCTTGCAGGCACTGTCAAAAGAATAGATAGTCATAAGGTGCTTGTCCCAAAGGTCACTGCACATCATATTAATGCAGTTATTTCTGGGCAGCTAGGAATTAATTCAGTGTTTTTCAACCTTGGCAACTTTAAGATGTGTGGACTTCAACTCCCAGAATTCCCCAGCCAGCATGCTGGCTGGGGGAATCTGGGAGTAAAGTTGCCAAGGTTGAAAAACATTGAATTATTACCTTCCCAGTAGCAGTTATACTAGAGGTCCTAGGAAATAACTGGAGAGTAAGTGCCATTTGGACATACCTGTACTCATGCATGATTTATCACCAATAATATTTGAAATTCCTAAATCCTTAATCCAATCACTAATGTTCTGAGGGGCCCAGTTACAAGAAAGTAAAAGGGCATTGGAGGTTAACCCTCTTTTTTGTGGTTGTTACATGTATTTCAGTCCATATTTACTATGTCTCACAAGGCAGATGCAGATGGGAATTTGGGGCAGCTTTTCTTGGACTGTTCTATTTTATGTAGCAGAGACAGGAGATGCCATGATTTAAAAGCAAGGGGTACCTTGGTATATGAAGCCCATTTGGCAAGATTCTTCTGCCCTAACTTGGACACCCTTTCAAGATGAAAACACCATCACCTGAACTGAGAATAGGATATGTTACAAGATTTAAACTCGCAGGGTGTTAAACCTCTGGCCTCGGGGGTCTCTTTTAAGATAACTTTCCCATGAGCGTGACTGTTCTTTTGCTTGCCTTGACTTTGGTAGGCTGGATTCAAAAAGAGAGAACACTCTCCTAGGGAATTTGTTGAAGGTGACATTGATCTTGTTCTGTGACTCTGCTTTGCATCTGAATCCTCTGTCCAGCTGCATATCTACCATATTTACTAGGTGCCTTTGTTCCTATTTTCATTCAACGTGATCAGTTCCTTGTTCTTTATCTTTTATTCTCCAATCAAAAGTTGTGGTCTTTTGTTCTTTGTGACTTTAGTTCATTTACTTTGCTCCTTTGGGGGCATTTTGATTTTAGTTTTAGGGATCTGTAAAGGTATTGGTTTCCCTTGCTTCTTGTGGTCAAGGCCTGATAGTTAAAGGTCTCAGACCTCATGATTACAGTAATTCCCCCATTTATTGTAATGAAAACCCCGGCCCTGAGCATAACTTGCTTATGATTGGGTGCTAACTTTAACTATTTCTTTCAATCTCATTCTAGTCTGTTAGGCTTGAGTTTCTAGTACTACATTAGTTTTATCAAAGCATGCAAACTGGGTATATATTTATATTCCATGTGTGTCCGTGTGTGTGTGTTTTCTTCATTTTTTCTTAATCCTTTCTACTCATTTGCACCTTTAGAATGTGCACGCACTTCTGGGTTTCCTCTTTCTTGTAAAATGCTAAGAGTTTTCCTGGTGGAAAAGCAAAAACCCAATATCCTTTTTGATAACAGGTTCTGTTATCAGAAAGATGAATCACTTCTCTTGTGTAAATTCAATGTAAACCATAATCATTATTTTTAAATTGATCATAAGCATTACCACAGCATGACTTTATATAACAGAGAAGAGGAGACTGTAACTCAGAGACGGCTTTCTCACTACATATTTTATCAACACGTGCTGTTGAGTGGATGTATTTTGAATTGTTTGGTATATACGCTCCCCTTTTGAGATCTGGTCAGGGTTCAGCTTTTCCATTCTTGGACTCTGATAGCCTGGTTGGAGGGATTGCACTCAACACATCTTGTCTTTCTGAACTTCTTTATCATATAAACCAAGTATAATTTAGAATGTTAAGTTGATTTTATAGTTTAAGAATAGGTTTTATAGGATAAGAATATATATCTAAAATAGGATAAGAATACTTATATTTATAGCTGTTAACTCTGTAAATAGTAAAACCAATTTGGACTGCTGTTACATGTATCTAATTGAATATAGCAACATTCAGCAAATATATAGTACTTGCAACTTATTCCTACACTGGGTGGGATTTCTGATCAAGACCACAAATGATGAGCTGTTCATAAAAAAATCCCTACTTAACTTGATTCCTAAAAAAATCAACATGAAACATTGATTAAAAGAAAAAAAAAGTCTTGTGGAGTTAAGACAGCTCTGAATAGCTGTTCAGTGTGCAAGTAATTATATTCTACTTTGTACAATGCTAGGGAAAATGAAACTATTCTATTCTGAACCATTAACCATAAATCATCTTTGCAGTGCCAGTGTGTACATCCATTGAAACCCAGATTTTTGATAATATGTTTGATTGGTCACAAATGACTATCAAAATATGCAACAGCAAAGGAATTGAGTAAACAGACTGATCTAAACATTCACATCTCACTGTGCCCACTTTGCTGGATAGATGTTAGGAAATGAAGTATGTTAAGTTTCCTTTTTCACTGAGACACTTTGCTATAGTATGTTTAGAAATACTTTCGGATCCTTAAACCACATGACATTCAGTACTTCTGACTAGAGCACCAATTTATGATGAACATATTTTAATGAACCATCCCATTGAACTAACCCTCTTTACTGGATATAGCTGTACTTTGTTTGATAATGACATGCCTGAAAAATTAACTGAAGAAGTGCATTTGTGAGTCAGTCTTACAAGACTGATGTTTTTCTCGCCTAAAGTTTAAATAGTTTACCTTCTAAACTATTGCTTTATGACATCAACACGCCTGTGAACCCAAATAAAAGCAATCCATTCAAAGAAAAAATAACAAAGCAGAATGTCTGAAACGTATTTTCTATTGTGCAATCTGCCTTGATCCTTAGACTCAATAAAAAGGACATTGAAGTCATCACCTCTGCAGCATCGTATGGTCTCGCTGGTTAAGAGAAAGCACAGATGGGAGACAGCATGTTTACATTCATTGTGGCTAGTAAAGTTACCAAAATATGATGAAAATGCAGGGGTGGCACACATGCTAGCTGTGACAATACACAAAGTTCCAAGTTTAGGATTGTGATACCCCAACGGTGTTTTGTTTTGTTTTGAAATCAGGTTGAATTTCAGCTTGGAAGCTTATTAGAGAATAAATGGCTCATAAGTTACCAAGGTATGTTAAAACAACAATCCTTATATTAGTTGTTAAGAAAAAGAAATAGGTTGTGTGCTATTTTTAGAGCGTTAACAACAATTATTTTCTCATATATTTTGTGGTGATAGTTGAAGAATTTTTCTTCAAAGTATATACATTTACACTTAACCTCTTCCAAGGCAACATTCAAGTATTAGGTTTTCTGCTAACCTGATAGATAGATGGATAAGAAATACTATTTGGAGATAAATTCTGAGGACTCTTAATGAAGGTATTTACAAATAAATTGGAAGGATTTAAGAACAGCTCCTGAAATTGTGAAAAGGGTGAAAGATCACAGGAATCAGTTGCTCTCACATACTGTACATGTAAGGAGTGCCTCTGCTGGCCTACCACAATATTGTTTTATTTTTATATTTTTATTATAAGCCACCTGGAGTAGCTTTACTTGAAAAGGCGAGGGCAAAGTAAATACATTCCTCATGTTTTCATACAACTCTGCACCCTTTAAAATTCTTAGTTTCAAGTTTTGAAATCCAGAGCTGCACATTAAAAAGGGTGTAAAGTGAATGCAAAATAAGCTCATATCAGACACAAATATTTATTCAATAAGTTTCACAAAGAAGTCATGATCTGCCATTCGACATAATAAAAGCTGTAAGTTGGGCATTCATCTTATCACAGTAAAATTTTTCTGAACAGCAAATGCAGTAATTCATAATTTAATAGGGCAGTGTTGTCCAAACTTGGCCACTTTGAGTGGACTTCAACTCCCAGAATTCCCCAGCCAATTCTGGGAGTTGAAGTGCACTCATTTTAAAGTGACCAAGTTTGGACAACACTGTAATAGGGAATGCTTCAAAGGGCTGTGCTATGTCATGAAACGCATTTGATCATTCTGTTTCAGTGTTTGTCTATGATTCTATGGACAGCCATCTGTCGCGGATGCCTTAAATTGGATTCTTGCATTGAGCAGAGAGTTGGATTCCTGGGCCCAAATGGCTTCTTCCAACTAGTTATTCTTACATTTCATTATTGTACGCTGACACAAACACAGTGGATCGAAAAATGTTTTATAAAACTTTAAAAAATATTCATATTTTGGAAAATACACTAGTTATGGCAAGACTTGCTGGTGAAGAGGCTTCAAAAAAGCAGCCGCAACAATCTGAAAACTCTGCTGGTATCTTCAATTATCAGCTGAAATTCTGCATAGCTACAGACTCTGTAACAAGAATTTACTTCAAAATGAATGAGTATTATAAAGCTTCTCCACTAAAAAAAAAGAAGGAAATAGTAATTATATTGTTTAACTTAGTTAAAATGTTAGTTTTGACCATATTCAAGCATTTGAAAAACCAGCCTGAACCGGAGAGGTTATCAGGGGAAACAGAACTGAAAAGTAAAAAGATCTGGAAAATGCAAATTGCAATTTAAATATTAGAATGTATAAGAATACAGAACCAGAGATTTCTTAATGCAGTGGTTAAGATGGATTTAGAAGCAGCTACCATTTGCTGAGCCAGACTTTATGCACTTCAATACCATAACTACTGAGAAATAAGTATCTAATTTGCATTATACTTTCTTCAGGACTGCACAACTTTCCATCCCATATACAGTACTGTATAGAAAGAACATGTGACCTTTTCAGGGCTGTTAGGTCTATTAGAGCAAATGGTCCGAAACACTTCCATTTGTGTACAAAATTGTGCCAGAGGTACACAGTCTTCCACAGGGCTGCATACTTTCTCCAAACTCTTGAGAACAGCCCGTAGAACCTTTTGAAAAATTGTCACCAAGTGATCATTTTTTATGTGGCAGAAGGAGAACATTATTAATATACAGAGCAGGTAGTCATATTCAATGTATGTAGTTCTAATATATTTAAAATTATACATTCACAGTGTGGCCTTTTGCCCCAATTAGTTGCACACCCTGGATTTAAAACATACATAGAATGCTAGGAATTGGACGATCATATTGAGAGGGATGTTTAAACTGCTTGTGAAGCACAAAGGAGCATAAGTGTGTATTCAGCAGCTTTAGCTGTATTTCGAAGCTCCTCTATCTGCATAATCAAAAAGGTAATCAAAAGGTAATTCCACCCTTGTCCACAAATAACTTTTCCAGATAATTTCCTCTTTGCTAATGTCACCAGCAGTCCCTCTTAAATATAGTAGCAAATGCAAATGGCTTAGTGAAGGCAGCTGAGGTGATCATGCTTCTAGTGGAAATGCCCTCTATACCTACTGACTAGGCTTCATAGTAGCAGGATACTCAAGTTTTGATCCACCTGGCATTTTTGATGATTGACCCTAATTGTCAAGGCAGGTGTGCTAGAAGAGAAAGGTTGCTTCACTGACATTAGTTTTTGGTCCTCTTAAGGTCAATTTTGATAGTTCTTCATACATCCAGCTTGTGCTACACATTTTAAAGAGGCTTTAATGTACATGACATCTGAAGCTAAGACTCTCTTGATAGGAAACTGGAGCTGGCTTAGCTTGTGGTTATTTGGTGATGCAAAGAGATCTCCTGAGGGTTGATGAATCGTACACTGGTCTTGTAGAACACCTGTGAATATAGACTCCGTCCCAGATCCAAGTGAATGAATGGATTCATGTGAATCCATGTGAATGTGATACCAGTGAAGTTGAAGGAGCTCCAGACAATGATATAACATTGCCCTTTCCACTATCTTAATGGTAATGGGATTTGAGTTCATCCTGGAGTGTCACATAAACTCAGGCCATGTTGTTGTACATAAGAACATAAGCAGTGCCCTGCTGGAACAGAACTCTGAGCCATCTAGGCCATGAGCCTGTTCACACAGTGGCCAGTCAACTGCACAAGGAAGCCTACTTGTCTGCCGGCAGATGGCTTTCAGAAGCAGCCATGCTGCCATCAAGGCTAATAGCCACTGATCCCCATGACCTCCATGAATTGGTCCAACCCTTTTTTTGAAGCCAGCCAAGCTGGTAAGCAGCACACCTCATGGCAGCAAATTCCAAAGTTTAATTACACATTGTGTTAAAAAAAATCCTTTTGTCTGTCCTGATTCTTCCAGTATTCAATTTCATTGGGTTCTAGTATTTTGGGAAAGGGAAAACAGCTTCTCCTTGTCCACTTTATCCACACCATGCATAACAGATACAGTAGCACATGTTGGTGATATAATTGACACTCAAATTCATGGAATCCACTAGTATTCTGTAACCTTTGGGCATATACCCTCTGCAACAGACTGCCAGCTTAGAATGTAGATAATGGTGACCAAGATAGGTGAAAATGTCTCCTAGATGTGTTTGCCCTTATCTAGGATCTTCGACTTGTACCATTTTATTTTTTTTCACGTTTATTGTTAAGATATTGAAATACAAAATAAATAGAAAAAAGCAAATGTTGAAATACAAAGGTTTTTTTTTTAAAAGAAAAACAATTGTTGCATTTTAATTAAAAAAATAACCTAGTAAAAAACCCCAAAGTAAATTACTTTTAGTGATACGTTCTCCCTTTCCCTTCCATTTGTATCCCCAACCACTAACCATATTTGAACTTTGCATCAAGCATTAGTAATTGTTTCTATTTGAGTCCTGAAAAACATATTCCAGATGTCTAAATCTGCTTTGTTCTGTGATATACTGTAAATAAGAGAGCCATTCCTGCTTGAATTTAAACTTCTATCGCAATGTACTGTCAATTTTGTCATTGCAACATATTCTCCAATTTTAGTTTCCCAGTCTGATATCGTGGGCAAGCTCCCTCTTTTCCAATATTAGGGTAGGTTTATTCTTGGACATGTACTACTTTAAATGTTGTTTCAGATGTGAGCTACAAGGCTAACCTACTGGTCATTACTTCCTTCTGGAAGAGAAGTAGTGGGAACCTTCAAAAATGCCCAAAATTTAGTAATACTTGGTTGTAGAAGCATATTTCTTTACACCAGGGGATATTGATACTGTTTTCTTTACCATGCCAAGTGCCTCTAGAAAACGGGTACTGTACTTGCTTTGGGTCCAGAGTTACAAAGAATACTTTGGCTGCCCTGGTTTGGAATGAGCTGTCTTGAAGCCGAGGTCATATGCATCTTCTTGACTAGAAGTGTAAAATAGCTTTGGGAAAATAGCAGTAGAGTCTGTAGTAGCTATTTCTTTGTCATCCTCCTCCTCTTCCCTTTCTAAAAGCCTGGGAGAGACAAAACCATCAGATGAAATCAACACCAGACAATTCATGGCCAGTACTGTATTATAAGAGATGACCTACTTCTCAGTTGACTGCATGAGCCTGGTGCTCCCTTCTTTTTGAGAACCCTCTTGGGTCTGAGGATGAAAACAAAAACCAGAGGTAGAGGGCCAGCACTTTCACTATACTGTTTGAAGACTCCTGCTGGTAGGCCAGAATGGGCTGGGTAAAGAGAGGGGTTCCCTCATACCCAGCTTTTCCAAAACAATGGTTCCCATGAAACATACAGCTAGGGGATGGGGAGAGAGTTGCCTTTCTGGGGATGGGGGAGTTGCCTTTCATGGCTCCAGGAATTTCATGAAGGGCTGGGATCAAAGGAAACTATGCCTATCAGCAACAAAAGTCTGGATTAAAAGTGTCCCCATTAATCAACGGGAGAAAGGAAATGCTCTTTTCCATCACACTGTTCCATCCTCTCCAATCCATGGGACCAAAGGGATTAAAGATAAGCTCACTGCCCCTGCAGGTTGCATCTACTGCCTGCTGCATTATCATGTGGGCAGGAAGTCACACCTCCTGATGAGGCTGGAGTTAAATGGCTGAACCTAAAGAACAGGAACTCCAGCTATCTGAAATTCACTCAATGAATCCACGGAGAGCCATGGCCTCTGATGGTTCTTAAACCATCAGAAGCCATGGCCACCCTACAGGAAGGAAGGAATAGAAAAAGGATGAAGCTTAGAGGGAGGTCTGCAGTGATCTGTTTATTGAAGTGGGCAAGGATTAAGAACTGGCAGAAAAATTGCCCTCTACCACTACCCCAGGGCTACAAAAGAAAATTCTTTGGTCCTCTCTGCCACAGCAATGGAAAAGAGCAAAAGCCACAATTGAAAAAGAAATCATTGCAATAAATGGCAATATTGTTCAGCATAGTTAGAGACCTTAACAGCCATATTGAAGTATTATGTTATCCAGAATGCTCACATCTTCTGCTGATGTTATTCAAGGTATGACAGCCTCCTGGAAAAAGGCTTTCCTTGAAACAGGTGTTATTAAGGTGACATGGGAAGTGGTGGAAGTTATATGGGGCACTCTGGATAATGGCAACTTAATGAATTATATTAACAGAACTCTCAATTTTAAGAGGTTGGAATCTGAAGCATTTAAGTTCTGAAAGTCAGAATTTTGCAATTTAGTGGATTATCCACAGGAATCATGTCCCAGCTGACACCTCTAGATGGAATACAGTTAGCCCTCGGGTTACACAGCAGTTAGGACTAGAACTGCCATTGCTAAGTGATGTGGTCATAAAGCGCAATGTTATGTGACTGCATCACCTAGAGACAACAATCCCAGCAGTCCCAGTTACTGTCGCAACCCCAGGACCACATGGGTCATTAAGTGGGGACAGGAGAGAGTCCCAGGCAAGTAGGCCAGCAGGTGAAAACTACGGGCAGGTGCTGCAGGCAGGTGCTAGGGAGGGGAGGTGGATGCCATAGGCAGGTGCTAGAGTGTGTGGGCAGGGGGGTGGGTGCCACCATGGTGGTGGAGCAGCAGGAAGTGGTCATAAATGTGGGCTGGCCCAAATTTTGAACATATGACCATGGGGGCACTGCAATGGCCAGAACTTTGAGGACCAGTTGTGAGTTCATTTTTTCAGCACTGCTGTAACTCTGAACAGTTGCTGAACAAATGGACGTAACCCAAGGACTACTTGTACAATAAGCCAGCCACACTGGACTACAGAGCTAATGATGTTCTATGGAGGTTGATCTTGGCATTCCTATACTGGACATTTGGTGTATCAGTCCTTTGAATCCAGCCCAGCAACAATTAAAGGAATTGTCTTTGAAACTAGTACAGTGTTGGCAGAGCAGAGAGGAAATAGTGTTGAAATTGTTTTTTAAGACCTACAAACCAATTTTAATCTTCTGTTGGCATACATTTTAAACAAATCGCTCTTACATACACAGGAGAAATCCAGTGATGTCTGACTTCCACAACTAAATATTTAATCAAATACCATTTATCATATGTCTTCAACCCAATCCCCAACAGTCCTTTTATAGTTTTTTTTTTTTTTAAGTGATCTTTTGGAGGATGATGGACAAAACAGCAAATAAATTTGAAGAATCATTAGAACAAGCTCATTGTGCTGTGCAAAGTTTAAAGGGCCTGTGCCTTCTGCTCCTCATTGTTAGAGAAACATGACATCTCAGCATTTGTAATGAAGACTTAGAGCAAACCATTGTAAAAAAAAAGCTGTTGTTTGGATGTGACACAAGAGGGCAATGATACTGATTGTGAAATTCTTTGGAGGCAAGTCAAGTGGGCAAAGCAGCAGTAAATAGGTCCAATTTTAATTTCCCCTCACTCTACGTTTTGAATCAAACTTTCTATTTCTTTGTTGACAGTTATACTGAGGGAAAACTTACTGAAGCATGTTGCCCATCAATGTCTTCACTGGACAAAAATCTTGAATTCTGGCTATTAGCAAACTCATGAAAATTACATGCAAATGAGAATCAGGAACAGTATACTCATTATTTGGGGTAGAGAGTGCAGCTGATAGCCTGATTCAATCCTGAACACATTACTTGTACTAAAAATAATTAGAAAAATGCCCCTTTGGTTTGCTTTTAGTTTTTATTTTTACTTGGTATGATTATACAACTTTCAGTAAAATGCTTTCCAAAACAATTAAATAAAAAGGACAGAATCATTTGTAATGGCATAAAATACAAATTAGCACATTATCATTCTTATCACTACTTGAACAAATATACAACAATGACCAAACTTTAAAAAGTAACAATGGGCCCAACACTGAGGCATATCCATAAAGTGGTGAAAAATCAGTCTAAGCTTCTAACTTTATTGATTCCAGTACTGATTGTGCATCTTTATATTCTTCAGTTTCTTCCAACTCTTTTTCATTTTCCTGAAAATAAATAAAAACTTCTAAATATTTTCAGAACTATGCCTCCAACCTTTAGAAACAACATCCTCTAAGACTGAATTTTATGGTATAAGGATCAAAGTTATACTGTACCAACTGACTGAAAGAAGCTTTTTCACTTCAACAACAATTTAGTTCTTTGAAACACCATTTATTATGTTTCTGGATTATATTTTATGGAAAAATGGAAATTGTTCTTTTCTTTCTATATAAATCCTACAACTCCTTTTAAAGTTAGTTCAAAATGAATTAATCATATACTGTAAATCAAATTAAAGCACATGGAAGTTTATCTGATCACTGTTTGCAGTTGTTCCTATTAAAAAACTAACATTAAAGTACAGTGGTACCTCTACTTACGAACGCCCCTACTTACGAAATTTTCGAGATACAATCAGCTCCGGCCCCAAAAATTTACCTCTACTTACGAATTCACCTCGACTTACAAGCCATTTTCTGCCCGTTCCACGTGGTCCGCGGCCATTTTTCCACCCGTTCCACGTGGTCCGCGGCCATTTTCCGCCCGTTCCACGTGGTCCGCGGCCATTTCCCCACCCCTGCCACGTGGTCCGTGGCCATTTTCCTGCCCGTTCCATGTGGTCCGCGGCCATTTTCCCGCCCATTCCACATGGTCCGCGGCCATTTTCCCGCCCGTTCCATGTGGTCTGCGGCCATTTCCCGCCCGTTCCATGTGGTCCGCGGCCATTTTTCCGCCCATGATGCGTGTTCCGCGGACGCCGGAATGGATTAACAGTAATTACATTGAACCTTATGGGAAAATTTACTTCGACTTGCGACCAACTAGACTCACGATCAGAGTCATGGAATGGATTAAGTTCGTAAGTAGAGGTACCACTGTAATTGCAAGTGAAAATGGGCTGGAATAAAACTAAGAAAGAAAAATCTATTTTAGCGAAGCACTTCTAGAATGTCAATTATCACCCCACCCTAAATTTATGAAGCAGTAAAGAGAAGCAAACATTTTGATTAAAATTAACATCTATCTGTACCATTTCAAATAACAAAATGCTATTAATTAAAATCAGCTGATTAAAAAGATGTTCACAACAGATTTAAAAAATGCAAAAGTCCAAGTAGTTATATAAGAATCAAACTAAAGTTGCCTGTAGAAAATGGACACAGCTCAAAGCCAGAGTTTTCACAGTTATAATAATGGGTTTAGATAATTCCTACAGTCTTGAGATAGTTATAGGCTAAAAATAGCCTTGGTGATTCATCTGTACCAGGAACTGCACAGGAAATTGGTGCTGTTAGTACCAGTGGCATTCGGAGCCATAAGCAATGAGATCATAGACTCATCTGGCTAGGACAAGAATTGTGGGCCTTGTTACAGTTAATTTAAAACAGTACTGCCTGGCCTTTCATGTGGTGTTCCACAAAAGTCCATCTTGACCATTATTGTACTTAAAGGAAACCAGTGATACTTATCACCTGGAGATTTAAATTCAATTCCAAGAAGACAAAAATGAAGTGCTTTTTCATACACTGTATAAATTGTGGAATTTAATACTGCCACATGATGATGCCAATCAACGTAAGACATCTGAAACAAAATTAGAGAAATTCATAGAGGATAACACCATTAAAGGCTACACTAGCTGTGATGACCGTACAGTATCTCCTGGACCATAGCCAACATGTCTCTGAACATCAGTTGTTGGGAAACAACAGCAGGAGAAAGCATTACTCTTATGTCCTACATGAAGGCTTCCCAAGGGCATCTGATTGTCCACTGTCAAAAACAGGATGCTAAGCAAGGTATGTCTTTGTCACCAACAGGGATCTTGTATTCTTATTAACTTCTATACAGATTTCAGCCAATGATCTATTGGTTCTGCTTTCTGTTTCTGCTATGATGTTTTATTATAAATATTTGTTTGCAAATATTTATGTTTATGACTGGTGATTTAAGTGACATTAAACTGTTCTTGAGTAATGTACATAAAAATATAACAGATCACACGCTACAATAGTTATACTGTATGAAATTTAACTACTTAAACATAATATATTTATACATAATATAATCTATACTGGTTAAGCTACTGTGGAGTTCACTTGGAATCATGCATAAAAAAATAATACATGAAATACTTTAAGAGAACAAGTAATACACTGATCCAAAAAAGACTGACTCCTACAACAATTTTGAGTCTATGTACTTATAAATTGTTTATGTAGACTGTCATTAATTATACCAAAAAGCTATTTGGATTTTTTGCTCTGACTGAAGAAAGGAAAAGAAAAAAGATACTAAGCAAGAGAATATAGAGATACAGGAAAGAGCTTCTGGAAATGATCCAAAATCATGGTCCTATAGGCCACACTAAAAAAATGTTTCCTAAAACTATGGCAACGATCAACACTGAATGCTGGGTTAGAAAATTTCCTTTAGCTTACAACTCTGAAATAGAGTTGGAGGGGAAAATAGAAGAAGCAAGATCTATATTTGTAAATATATTGGGTCTAGTATCTTCCAACACTTTAGAGCAGTCGTTCTGAGAAGTAGGCCTATGGCAATTTTCAACAGAATTGGCACTACAAATATTTAAGTTATTTCTTTTAAAGACTAACTAAAATACAGGGTTGTTTAAAGCTCACATTTAAGAATGATAGAGGAACTACGTTCAGTGACTGATTATGCTCTTATTTGTTTCTCTTTTATCCAAATACCACATATATAATTTTCTCTCCAACCGCCACCATATTTTCAAAACATCCTCAAGCTGTGTGCCAGAGTTAGAATTTGAACCTGCTTACCTCAAGCCAGGTTTGACATTTCACCCGCTGCATTTCACACATTTTATATCAACACTATTTCAATTTAAACATTAACTGATTAAAATATCACACTGAGCATTAGTTGATTGATTGTAGTGGAAGTTCTTGTCACTGAAAATCAGAGGCCAAGTTTTTGGAGGGAGGAAGACTATTTTGACTGTTTTAACATAATTAAGTCTGAAGAACTATATTTTTTCTGAGGAACTGCCAACTTTGTTCTTAAATATACATACTTTTAATGTGCCTAAAAGACATCTATTTTGAAGAGCTGGCAATAATGAGTTGTGCATATTAACAGTCTAGCAATGTATCAAAACAGAAGATATATAAATTAAACTGTTCTTCAACTGCCAGTCCTACAGAAAGATTCTTCTTCCATACTTACTAATAGCTGAACAAGATCAGAATGTGCAGCTTCTAGTCGGCGTTGGCAATCAGGAATCATCATTCGAGATTCTTGCAAGATCTCAGTCTAAAAAATGAAAGTAGCTGTTAATATAACAGATAACTTTCCTTTTTGATATTGGCTGCTTAAAATCAGACATCGCATTGATGTATATATTCATACGCATAAACACTATTTTATTAAAGAAAAACTACTCAATATTACTTTTACATTCAAACAAGAACTATTAGAAAGCTTTCTATGAAATAGTTATTTAAAATACTATTTTATATAAACTATTTCCCCTGCGGTTAGAAACAGCTTCGTCCAAAATGGGATCAGCTGGTTATATAAATATCTCCTACATCTTTTGGGTAATAAATAAAAACAGTGTTCAGATAATACCGCACAGAGATAATTACTGCATGAAAAAAGTTATTGAGTTATTGATCACATTGTATGCTCGCTGCAGGAGGTTCTGACTGAGAGAAAGGTAAAGAAAAATGAAAAGCAAAGACCAGCAGGCTCATATTTTTGATGCTTATCATGCATAAAAAGTTATTACTCATCCTTGTGCCTTGTTTTAGGAGAAAGATTATTCTCACCATGCTTTTTGTGAGAAATTACTGATCTGGCGCCCCATTGCATTTGAACATCTTGTATACATCTCCAGAAGACACTTTTGTAATTGTCCACAATACCATCCTATTTTTATTTCATGGAGTATTTTCAGCTCTCAAATTTATGAACTGAAAAGATCTGTAAAAAGAGGATTCTATAACCTGGCTAGGAATGAAAATCAATTAGCAAATCTATTAAGCGTGAAAATTCTAACAGCAATAGTAATATGTAGAACTATATATAGGATTCAATATACAGGACTGCATATACTTAAAGCTGTGAAACGAATCCTAGATAAAGTTGGCATACAGGCAGCATGACATATTTCACTTTTTGCGAAGTTCAGGATGCACTAAGAAATATCCAATGATATATTCCAGCTACAGAAATTCTAACTTGGAATTTTCATTGTTGCTTTTCCCTTCTTAGAGAGCACTGTTGATAAAAATAATTTCTTAATTGTACTTATTATTAGCTATAAACCTGGATTACAGGTTGTTGTTGTTCAGTCGTTAAGTCGTGTCCGACTCTTCGTGACCCCATGAACCATATTGCGCCAGGTCTTCCTGTCCTTCACTGCCTCCCTCAGTTTGCTCAGTTTCATGCTCATTGCTTCAGTGATGCTATCTAACCATCTCATCCTCTGCCGTCCTCTTCTCCTTTTGCCTTCAATCTTTCCCAGCATCAAGGTCTTTTCCAAAGAGTCCTCTCTTCGCATTAGGTGACCAAAGTATCTGAGCTTGAGCTTCGTTATCAATCCTCCCAATGAGCAATCAGGGTTGATTTCCTTTAAGATTGACTGGTTTGAACTCCTAGCAGTCCAGGGGACTCTTAAGAGTCTTCTCCAGCACCACAGTTCAAAGGCATCAATTCTTCGGCGCTCAGCCTTCTTTATGGTCCAGCTCTCACAGCCATACTACTGGAAAAACCATAGCTTTGACTATGCGGATCTTTGTCGGCAAGGTGACGTCTCTGCTTTTTAATATGCTATCTAGGTTTGCCATAGCTTTCCTCCCAAGGAGCAAGCGTCTTTTAATTTCATGGCTGCAGTCTCCGTCTGCGGTGATCTTGGAGCCCAAATAAATGAAGTCTGTTACTGCTTCCATTTCTACCCCTTCTATTTGCCAGGAATTGATGGGTCCAGATGCCATGATCTTAGTTTTTTTAATGTTGAGTTTCAAGCCAGCTTTCGCACTCTCCTCTTTCACCCTCATCAAGAGGCTCTTTAGTTCTTCTTCACTTTCTGCCATTAGGGTGGTATCGTCTGCATATCTGAGGTTATTGATGATTCTCCCTGCAATCTTAATTCGGGCTTGTGATTCTTCCAGCCCGGCATTTCTCATGATGTACTCTGCATATAGGTTAAATAAGCAGGGTGACACTATACAGCCTTGTCGTACTCCTTTCCCTATTTTGAACCAATCGGTTGTTCCGTGACCGGTTCTAACTGTTGCTTCTTGGCCCGCATACAGATTTCTCAGGAGACAGGTAAGATGGTCTGGTACCCCCATCTCTTTAAGAATTTGCCACAGTTTGTTGTGATCCACACAATCAAAAGCTTTTGCACAGTCAATGAAGCAGAAGTAGATATTTTTCTGGAACTCTCGTGCTTTCTCCATGATCCAGCGAATGTTGGCGATTTGATCTCTAGTTCCTCTGCCTCTTCAAAACCCAGCTTGTACATCCGGTAGTTCTCGGTTCACGTACTGCTGAAGCCTAGCTTGTAGGATTTTGAGCATAACCTTGCTAGCATGTGAAATGAGTGCAATTGTGCGATAGTTTGAGCATTCTTTGGCATTGCCCTTCTTTGGAATTGGAACGTAAACTGACCTTTTCCAATCCTGTGGCCACTGTTGCGTTTTCCAAACTTGCTGGCATATTGAGTGCAGCACTTTAACAGAATCAACTTTTACTTGCTTAATGACTGCCCTGTTTAGCGACCGTTTGAAGTTACGATGGTGCTTAAAAATACAGTGGTACCACGGGATACGAACTTAATCTGTTCCGTGACTCTGGGCGTATCCCGAGTTGGTCGTAACCCGACGCAAATTTCCCCATAGGGTTCAATGTAAATCTGGTTAATCCATTCCGCCCTCCGAATTTGGTCGCACCCCGAAGCAAATTTTCCCATAAGGTTCAATGTAATTACCGTTAATCCGTTCTGGCGTCTGCGGACCACGCATCAGGGGTGGGAAAATGCCCGGGCGCCACGCGGTGGGGCGGGAAAACGGCCGGGCGCCGCGCGGCGGGAAAATGGCCAGGCGCTGCAGGGCGCGGCGGGAAAATGGCCGCGGGCCACGTGTCAGGGGCGGAAAAATGGCTGCGGACCACATGTCAGGGCGGAAAAATGACCGTACCCCGAGGCGGAGTTCGCACATCGAGGTAAATTTTTGCGGCCGGAGCTGGTCGTAACCCGAAAAGTTCGTTAGTAGAGGCGTTCGTATCCCGAGGTACCACTATAACTTTATGACTGGTTTGTGCACTTACCACCATTGCAGCATCCCCATGGTCACATGATCAAGATTCAGGCACTTTGCAACCAGCGGGCATTTATGACCACCACAGTATCCCACAGTCATGTGATTGCCATCTGCATGGTTCACAGCTGGCTTCCAACAAGCAGAGTCAATGGAGAAGTCAGCAGTAAAATTGTAAATTGTAGTCATGTGATATCTCACTTAATGACTGTGGATGATTTGCTTAACCACGGAGGAAGTGAGGTTGTAAACCTGTTGCGGTCACATAAGGTATTGCTTAATGACTGTGTTCCTTAGTGACATACCTGCACATCTCAATTGTGGTTGTTAATCGAGGACTGCCTGTATTCAAATTATATCACAATGTGATTCTAAGTATAGAATCAGAAAGCAGTTCATCCTCCTGTTGAATCTGGACATGATCCAAGAGATCCATGACCAATGTCACCCATAAAATATTACTGCTTCCAAAATAGTGAGGGGGAAGAGGTCTAACTCTTTCATCCTTCCACATTACTTCTCTAATTCTAACTCCTCCAAAAGCAATTACTGTATATAGTTGCAGATAAGCCCATCCATGGATAAGCTGACCCTCAAATATTTAACCAAAATACCATGATAAATGTGCCACCTGCAGGTAAGCCAACTCTCAAAATTTCCACGTTTTAATTTTCACAATTGATTTTCCATAGGTGGCGCTTTTTTCATGATATTTTGGTTAAAAAATTGAGGGTTGACTTATCCACAAGTACAGTGATACCTCGGGTCACGAACTTAATTTGTTCCGTGACTCTGGTCGCAACCCGAATTGGTCGTGACCTGAATCAAATTTTCCCATAAGGTTCAATGTAAATATGGTTAATCCATTCTGAACCATATGTATTTTTTTAAAACCACAAAAACATGACACAAAGTACAGTACAGTACACTATGAAGAGAGAGAATGCTAACCTTGCTTGAGGCGTGGAGGACAGGAAGATGGGTGGGGAGGTGGCTATTGTTTGGAGGGAGAATCCCCCTCCCTACAGGAAGCCACGACCACGTGTGTCAGCAGGGAAAATGGCCGTGGATCCTGTTCGTCACTCGATGCGGAGTTCGCGAACGGAAGCAAAATTTTGCAAATGGTGCTGTTCGTGACCCGAATTGGTCATGAACAGAAGCGTTCGTGACCCGAGGTACCACTGTATATACGGGTACTTTATTAACATATGTAGTCATGGATAAGCCGAACCCAATTTTTTTTGAGTATTTATGGACCTAAAATTCTCTGAGAGACAGCTTTGACATGAGTTAACCCTGCTTTCTCCAACTGGAAAGCAGCGGTGTGGGGCTCTACATAGGTAGAAATCAAGACTTGTTTCTGTGGCAATAAAAGGAGAGGCAGAGGGGGGGGGAAAAACCTAACCTCCTGATGGTTCTTGTTATCCTGCATGCAAGAATACATCAGTTCACAAGAACCAGAAAGTCTGACCATATTTTATCCTTTTAAGACAAGACTGTCGGTCAAGAACTGGAGGGCCTAACCCTCGAATAGTGAATTCCCTGGGCTGTATCCATACAAGTTTATAAAAAAAATACTTAAATATGGTGAACTGAAGTCAATCCCACAATACATTACACTGATAACAACCTTTTTACCCAGGAAAGAAATCAGTGAGGGTAGAAAAGACTCCCTCCTCAAAAGTAATCAATACAAAACAAAGCTCATTTTCTTAACCTGTTATTATTTCATATTCCCAAAGTAAAAAGATAATCTTTTGTATAGTTTTAAACTCCTTCCCTTTCTGATATTCATCATATCTTATTATCAACCTGATAATTAAATTTTAAAAAATTCTGGAAAGCTTTGCATTGAAGAGAAAATGAATGAGTAAATTATCAGAGATCTGGAAATCCTCACGTAATCAAAATAGGGATGATTACTTATAGATTACGCTTACATCTTTTTAGACATGTCTAAATTACAGCTTTAGAAAGCTAAATGTTTTTCACATATAAATTAACTGGAATAATTTTGTTGTACCACATTGTATCATGCCACTTTTTTGTTGAAAATATTATACTGCTTGGTATTTGTAAGTGAAGGCATGCTGAAACAGGACATATAAAATGCAAAGAAGTATCAAATTCCTGTGCACTAGTTTTAATTGTCATGTTATTTATTCATTTAAGAACTATTAAGAGTTTCATCCTTTTAAGGATAAAATAGTACAGGAAATCAAATTAGAAAGATGTCCAGACAATACATATGTAGCTGTTTGAGTTAATTTATAGAGTCAGTCAAAGGCAGTTTTGAAAACTAAGGACTTCAAGGATCCATTAAATGCCAATTGAAAAGGAAAAAAAAGGATTTTTTTGGAAAAATTGTTCAAAGACGCATGCCCACTGCTGAGAAAGCCCATATATTGCTGTATGCCAATTTACTGATTTTAACGGTGAGCACATAAGAAGGGCCCCCAAATAAGTAGATCTTAGGTGTGGATAAAAATATCCTTCCAATAAACTTTTGCATGCACAAACATAACACACAGCATTTATTTCCTCACATATGAACTATTCTTTCCCAAATAATTATTTAAACCAATATGCATACGGAGATAATCTAATGCTTAATATCTCAACAGAAATACTGAAGCAAGGGAAGGGAGAGTTGAAAACATGAAATAGGGCAAGGGACACCATTAATGCATAACGCCTTATTGTACAGAAACTGTAGAAGCAACAAACACTATATTTAAGGAAGACTGGTTCCCACATCACAAACAATTGGGGAAAAAGGCAACATTTTCTGATTCTGAACTCCTGGTTCAGAGTATCGCTTTCCAGAGATCTCTGCTTGTTATTGCAAAGTATTACTGCAGTTTATCATCTTAGCAATCATGTTTACCTCTGGGGGAGTTGGGTGGCATATACATGTAATAATAAATAAATAAAGTTTATATCCAAAACTAAGATACATACTCTGAGTTGTAAGCAAATGGGAGAAAGTTTAACTCTTTCCCATGGGAACTTAAACTTGGAAACAGTGCCCAATAGGTTAGCATACACATAACATACACACAAAACCCTGAATTATATATAGGCGTGTGTGTGTCTATGCATTCGTATTCAAGCTGCTCCTTTAAACTTGATAGAGTTTTCAGCCTGGGTAGCCAAATTATATCATTTTGAAATTAGATAACTTTTTTCCCAAATCCTTATGTATACATTAGATCTCCTGGTAAAACTACAAAAAAGAGTATATGTACTCATGAACTTTACCTGTTTTTTAATTGCATAGTTATCTCCATCTTCAGCTTTCATCTTTTCAATCTTTTCTTCTTGTTGTTTTGCTTCTTTTTCATACATAACTTTTTCTTTTGCCAAGCTGCACACAAAAAATATAATTTGTTTAAATTATAAAAATACATGAAAACCTTCCTATCTGAAAAGTTTCAAGACAATAAAATGTCCAAATATTACAGCTACTCTAGGGTACCACTTACTTTATTTTCAAACATTCTATTATTAGTTGTGTATACTGTCTATCCTCGAGAAAGACTGGATATAAATCTAACAAATAAGGAATCCATCCATTAGAATAAAAACACAATTCATGCAAAACCTATCAGACAAGTTATTAAAGCTGCTAAAAATGCTATACATGGAAATGTATGAACAACTTTTTTTAACCCTATATGGTTATTTTCTTTGCTTATTGTTTATTTCTTATGTATACCATCCATAGTCACTTTGTTTGAGTTTGGCAGCCCTATAAATCTATTAAACAGACATCAAATTTATATTTTAGTTGTTCAGAACATGCTATCCCAATCTGAATTACATTAGTACAACTATTATTTCAGTTCTTTTCATACCAACGTCATATCATGTGTCATGTTGCCAAGTATTAAAAGTCCAATATACTGTTGAAACTGTCTTCGGAGGAAAAACTTCCACACTCACTCCAAAAATAAAAGGCATAGACCACCCTTCATTCCAAAAAGATCTTAATTTGACTTGCCCACTTGAGTGTCTGGATAAGGATATACCAAGTGAAATTAAATGAGATGAGCAGGAGGGCTGATGGTCAGTATCAAATCAGACTTAATGTTTGAGATTCAATATATTCTAAAAGCTTACAGGCTCAATTGAAAGAGGAAATGTACATCTTGGACAAGCTTTCTGATCTGATACTGACCCTGGATTTCCCAGGTGGTGGCAGCAAGGACCCTGTAGAACAATTACTGCAACCAATCCTGAGCTAACTAATTAGGCAACAGGTATCCATGCATTATTTATGTAATGACAACTGAAATGTATTTTATATAGAGTAGTTCTTAAAGAAAATCTAGAAGTGCAAAATGTGGCACCTAAGCTACTGATTCACAATAGTATGAACCCATTATCGAAAGAGAAGATCTGCACTGATTGCCAGGTGCTTTCCAGATAAAAATAAATGAGTTGGTTTAACCTTTGCAGCTCTAAACTAGCTTACGGTCTGGCTGTTGGAAGAACTTCCTGTTTCATTTATATCTACCTACACATTTGAATAAATACCATGGAACTACTTACTGCCTTTAAAAATAGGTTTCTTCATGAATTATGAAACAAAACTTTTTCTGGACTACAGGATCTTTTGATTCTATTTTAACAATTCACTAATGAGCAACTACATATATCTAATTTAAATTACTGCTTTTAAGGGGAGGGTATATTTTCCTAAGTATATCAACCTGTCATACCAAAACAACAACAAAAATTGGACAGGTTTGGAAGCAATTCCACCTCTGTGCTGGCTTTGATTCCAAATAAAGGTCTTCTGGATAAATTTTGTTACCATGTAAAGTGCTGAGCCCATGGGTACAAAATAAGCAGAAAGCAGCATCAGATCCAGAAAGTGCAGGAAGTAACTCAGAGATCTGGTTACCTCATTAACTAGTGTATTAGCTTTGCTTTAATTTTATGAAATTAAGTTTTACTCATTACGAAACTATTTTCTACTATCAATTTATTTTGAAGGTTTTTTTTTCTTTAATTACAATTTCTGGCTAGGCAGGGCACAATGGGCTAGGAGGGACTGCATGCATTTTGATCAGCTGCAGCGTGCTCAGCAGAACTGCTGGGCTTTGCAGTTTTATTTGCATGGATTTTGCCTATGCTCACCTATAGCATAACCATGTCAGCACAGCAAAAGTTTGTGAGTTGCAAATTAAATTGTTCACATTAACAGCATTTTTAAACAGTATAACATATTGTTTGTTACTAACGCCACATAAGCAAACAGGGGACAGGGGGCAGTACAAGGAGCAGGAAGGAAATGGCTACAATACTAATGCAGCAGCAACAATTTTTTTACT
>NW_028277112.1:3945000-3995000 GCF_059951505.1 Python bivittatus | reverse complement strand
TTACCCCAAGAGTATAGCATAACATTGTCCAGGAAGTCAGAAAGAACCCCAGAATAATTTCCAAAGATCAGAAGGTTTCTTTTTGCCTTGGCTAAAGTCAGTGTTCATGACTCCACAATCAGCAAAGCACTAAGTAAAAATGGGATTCCTGAAAGAACAGCAAAGCAAAAGCTGTGGCTCTCACAAAAGAACGTTATTACTTGGCTCAAGTTTGCCAATAAAGCACCTAGATGGACCTCCAGGTGGACTGTTCTACAGACAGTTAAGTCAAAAGTGTAACTTTTTGGGCTGTCTGGGCATCATTATAATTGACAGAAATCAAACACTGTATTCCACAATAAGAACATCATGCCAACTGTAAAGCATGGAGGCAATAGTGTTTGGGAATGCTTTGCTTACTAATACAGTGTTTTAGAATGGCTAAGTCAAAGTCCACACCTAATTACCATAAAAATGATGCAGCAGGACTTGAAACAAACAGTTCATGCTAGAAAAATCTCACATTAGTGAGCTGATATACAGTTCACCATGGAGGAATGGGCCAACATTCTAATGTAGCAATGTGAAAGACTGATCACCAATTATAGGAAGCATCTGGTTGGAGTTATTGCAGTTAAAAGTAGTGCAACCAATTACTGAATCTAAAGGGCAATTACTTTTTCAGATTGGCACACTGCATGTTGGATTTTTTTTGTAACAAACCTTGGTATTATTTGTTCACTCAGACCCTCTTTATACAGCAGCAAGACCTACACGAAGCTCTGATGTTTAGTGACAAAACTTATGCAAAAATTCAGAAACTCCAAAAGGGGGCAAAGATTTTTTTTCACAGAACTGTATCTTTGAACATTCTTCTAGGATTTCTCTGTTGGGTTCCAATGCCAAAGGTAATTCAGTGCTTATTCCCACTGCTTTTCAATTATTTTTCTCTTCTTCTAATTTCCTTTTGAAATCCATTATTGTTTCCTTTGCTATTCTGCATCTTCATTTCAATTACTGCTTTCCTTTTTTTTAAAAAAAAAATCACTGAGAATGCTTGAAGAGTGGACAAAAAGACAGGTCCAAAATATTTTAACAAACTGAACTGAAAGGGAAACTGTGCAAGATTAAGGAAGGAAAACACCTGCAGATTACAAATAATTTTCCAACCTACAATTTGAGATGTTGTCTGAATGATGTAACAGCAGCATCTGAATCTCTACTGGTGTTCCTGGAAAGTAATGGCACAAACCTTGCCTAGCATCTATCTTCCTACAGACCTAGAATTCTGAATCAGGTACAACTATTTGGTTACTTTCCAAACACTTACATTTTAATCTATTTGAGTTCAGAGGGCTTTATATCCCTTACTTGTGTGACAAGAGTAAGGTTGCCAACTTTTATTTTAAAATTTCTAGTATTCTGAAATAAATATTATACTAATCCATCTTTACCCATGACTTAATCCTGAAGAAAAGGGCATATGTGGTATTTTACTGAAACCTACTTGGGCAAGGATAGGTTTTTGGATGCCTCATTAGCTAAGAGTCAAGGCAAGGTGCATATGTGCTGATAAGACCCTGGGAGAACCTTCTCCTCTGCAGCCTTGGTGTCTATAGCACCCAAAATCCAGGGGGACATCTGATACACTGTTCCACAGGCTTCTGGATATGAAGCCTTATTTCTGAAATTGGGCTTAAGGGAGAAGCTCGGGTGTGTTCCTGCTGTATCATCCACTCTGGTGTTTGACATTATCCCTACCTGAGGTGCTTGACCCTATCACCTGTTTGATTCCCCTTGACAGTTACTGCTGGAGAATTTATTTCTTTATTTAGCTTCTAATGCACTGTAATCTACTAGGACTACTGATGGATAACAAACAAGATTAATATAAAATCTTCCTTCCCTAGAGGAGATGGCTTGGGATTTCACATATCCCATGACAACCATGGAGTTGTCCCTAGTCATCACAAGCTCTTTTCACATGGAAATAACAATTGGGATCTTGTATTTACCTCAGAGCAGCTGAGATGCATTCTGGTGGTAAGAAAAGTTACTGGCATTCCATGGTTGTGAATATATCATTTTCTGATGACTATGAGTCTTCTAATCACTTCCAATCTTCCAAGGGGAAGACTTATTAAAGTGGTCCAGACCAGGGACCTCATAGAATTATCTGGTTTTCAGACAGTGCCTGGGGAATTTCTCAGTGGTTGAGAGGGCAGTTCAAACCACATGCCTAGTTGATCTCTGGATACAGAGGTGGCAAAGGTACTAGATAACATTGTCCCAAAACTATCTCTCCCTATTTGTTGATCTTGAGGTTCTTCTTGAACTGAGTTGTTGTAGGAGATGAAATGACAGAAGAAATGCCCGGAGTGATGCAGGAGGAGAACAAGGAATGAATATGATTGAACATGGCTACAAGCCCAGGTTTGGTCCAACACTATGACAGTAAAAAAACTGAAGTGTTGTTGCTTCTCTACCTTTACTACATCCAGAGACTGCTGTCTACTTATTCAAAGTGACCCAGATCCTCTTGGGGAATGATAGGATGAAAGAATTCCCAACAGGCTGATGTTACATTTTTTCCAACCACTTGACAAATAAAATTCATTTTCATTTGAAGCTGGATACTGTCTGGACAGACATCAATGATTTGACAGGATACCATCAGTACCATCTGGAATCTGTCTGAGCCTATGAATTCTAATGATGCCGACAGGCTCCTCTGTGGTCTTAGATCTGCCATGCGTCAGCTGCTAAGAAAGGTTATCCATCGGCAGAGGTTGTTGTTATCTACCTTAGTTATCAATCTCCCCCAAAGCTGAGTGGATGACATGGTGAAAGTCTAGTCCCAGGCTGGGGGACTACATGTGGAGAGAAACGGGCTAAGATTTAAATGCAGCAAGAAAACATTCCTGTTGGTTCAGAAGCCTTCCAATCCTATGACAGTTCCATCTTTAGTTCTGGATAGGGTAGTACTGTAATACTTTCCCTAAAAGGAAGGACCAGAACTGAATAGCCTCCTGGACTCATAGTTCAAGCCAGAGCAGCAAGTGGGAACTGTAGCCTACAGAGCTTTTGTCCATCTGTGTTTGATATATCAGTTGTGGCCATTTTTGAAATAGGATGACTAGCAATAGTCTTGCATGTCCTTGTCACCTCATGGTTGGAATATTGCAATTCATTCTATATGAAGTGGGCTGCCCTTGAAAGTGATTCAGAAACAACAGCTAGTGCAAAACGCCACTGTTTACTTTCAAATGGTTAATGGTTAAGAGTCATTATAGCCATATTACAACTTTACTGTAGGAACTGCATTGGCTATTTTGTTCCATGCTATTGGTTATTACTATAAAGCCTTATAATGTAGGTCCTTCAAGGCCAGCTACTTCAAATATAATCTGCCCATCCAATGCAAAACAGCAGAGGACATGTGAGTCCCTACCTTTCGGGAGATGTGGGGGGCCAGAAATGAGCCTTCTTTTTAATGGACCTCCATCTTCTGAAATACTCTGCCTCTCTCCACCAAAATTAGGATGGCTTCGTCCTTGCTAATATTCAGGAGCGCAGTTAAAGCACTGATTTTACACAGAGCCTTTAAGGAAAGACTACTATTGCTATGTCTAAGTTATGGGTATGTTATCAAGTTTTTTTTATGGGGGGGTTGAATCTTGGCAACTAACTTCAACAGAAAACAAGATTCTACCTGGGTTTCTTTCACAAGACTGAGGAAAATTAAATAAAGTTATGTACATTTCAGCAACTGCTGGCTTTCACTTTTAGAAGTCAATTTATCCCTCAGCTAGTCCATACAGAAACTTTGTTATTTTTTTTTTTACTAACAGCCTCTGTGTGAATGGGTAAAGAGGTTGTATTTTTAACTGAGAAGAAGAAAGGTGCAGGTGCCCAGGATATGAATCTCTGAGGCACTTAATATTTAATTACAGTGGGTTGTGTTAAATTGTTATCTTTTTTGATTCTGATAACTGATATACCAGTTCCATTATTATTGGTTGCTATATTGTACCATAGACTCCCTGACTGAAATGGCAATAAATATTTGTAAACAAAGGTAACATACTGCTAAATGTGCATTTAATAAACCTGTCCATAGACAGTAGAGTCTGTTGTCCTTCAGCATGTCTGCCTACAATGGGCATGCCCCCAGAGGCACTGTAACACCCAAAGAATCAACCTACGGTGAAAAGACAGGCTCATAAAAATATGCTAAGTGTGTCCTGAAAATGATTACCAATAGTCCTCTTAAGGCACAGAGATGAAGCAATGCAATGTGCAAACAGTCATCATCCCTTTATACAATTTCAGCCAGTTGACAGCAGCAGACTCACACAATTTTGACGACTATGTGCATTTTTTCTTCTTTTAAATCTTATGCTTCCTACTTGAAAGAATCCCTAAATTCCACAGTGGAGCAAGGAGCTGTCATTTCTGCAATTACTATTAAATGACTAGAAGATACAATAAAAAACAATCTGCCATTGTAGCAGGGCATTCTTGATATATGATTATAATGTGCAAACACATTCCTATTTGTTTAGCACTGCAAACACAATAACAGGGCTGTCAATTTAATGGTCAGTTTGTTGGTGTTTATTCTTATGAAAAATCTAGGTAAAACAACAGAAGTCTTGATTATAGAATCATGCAGTCGGAATGGGCCATTTAGGCCACTGAGTCCAGCCCCTTGCTCAGTACAGGAATTCAAATTAAGGCATCCCAAACAGATGGCTATCTAGCCTCTGTTTGAATATATTAAATTAAGACCAGCCCACCACCCTTCTAAATAATTGGTCAAACTCATCTCACTGTTTGGAAGTTTTTCTAACAATCAGAAGCTACCTTCCTATAACTTGTACTCTGAAATAAGAGATAACAAATTTTGACTTTTTTTCCTATGAAGCATCTTTTCAGATACAGGTAGTCCTCACTTAACAACCATTTGCTTAGTAACTGTTCGAAGTTACAAAGATGCTGAACAAAGGGACTTACAACCAGTCCTCGCACTTACAATTATGGCAGTACCCCCACAGTCATGGGATCACAATCTGGGCACTTGGCAATCAGCTTGCACTTACAACAGCTGCAGTGTCCCAGGGTCACATGGTCGCCATTTGCGACCTTCCCAGCCAGCTTCCGGCAAGCAAAAGCAATGAGGAATCGCATGATTTGCTTAATGACCACGTGATTCACTTAATGTACGCAGTGATTCGCTTAATGACCTCTAAAAACGGTTGTAAAATCAGGCACAACTCACTTAACCGCCCCACTTAACAATGAATTTTCTGGTCCTGTTGTGGTTATTAAGCGAGGACTACCTGTATACGAAGCGTATTATCATGAGCCCACTCAGTTAATTTCTTTCAAGTCATCTTAAATACCACGGGTGTACCATGAGCCACATTCCTCCTTCTCTCTTGTTTTTCTTACGAACTTACCTAACAATCCTTTTGAAACTCAAAACCTTGTAGCAATGTTGTAGACAGTAAAATGTCCGTTAAATCTGAATCTGTGACATTTGCATCCATTTATGTCATGTTTGTAATTAAATAATAGATGTAAATGGCATCATTTGCAGTAAAATCTTGATATGGACATTAGTAATTAGGACATTAATCCTAACAAAAAAAATTGTCCATTATCTGAAATTGACTAAACAAAGGTTTTATGGTAATTTTCATTTGCTCTATATTTTTCTTTCCTCTCCCTTGTTTCAAGTTGCTACTGTTTATTAGGGTCAAGTTGTTGCTGCTTATCTTTTAAATATTCTGATCAAATTTTCCTTTTTTCTCTTTTCTTATAGTTTTTTTGTTAAATATATTTCCATATACAAAAATAACAGTACTTCCTTTCAACAAAATCCCATAGAAATAGGAGAACTTACTGTTTAGCAATGTGCTTAAACCTATGCCTTTAAAATCCAGTTGTGCAGGCTGAGAAACTAGAGTAGCCTATGAAAGTTTACTTTAAATTTGTGCTGTTCTCCCAAACATGCTTACAAAAATTAGTTGATAACAAATATGCTAAAACTAGTTGTATTCAAAAATCCACTGACATGCAATTTAAAAAATATTGGCAATGATTCAAAGATATGGGCAGAAAAATCAGTTTTGCTCATTTCAGTAAAATAATCCCTCTCCCAGGCTTAAATGCTGCTGCTGCAATTCTTCTGCTATTTAACAGTAAAATAAATGCCACATATACATTGGGGACAATCTCAGAAGAAAGTCAGAACGCTTACTAGGCAAAAATGCTCAGGGCTTTCACATAGCCATCAGGTGCTAGCCATTTTAGTGGTGGAAATGCTTATGATATCTAAAGAAGACCAAGTATTTCCATCTAGTAATGGAGGATGAGACTGGGGTAGCTGTGCTGGTGCAGGGCAATCGTGGCTGGTTTCAAAACAAGCACGTAAGTTACAGGAGAGAAGCATGGGTTTGGCTACAATACTATGCATACTGGCTTGGTCCTAAGAGAGCTCCACTGAACATGACAAGAGAACCTCTGAATAAATATGTATTGCATTTTGCTAAAGAGTAAGGGGGCCAGCCTTGGATTTCTATTAAATGGTTAATGGATTTTTTGAAGGCCAAAAGATACATTTGTACAATACAGGAACACCCACCCATCACTCTATTCATCCCTCTACAGCAATGTTTTATTCACACTGACCCCACAAGCCAAATCTGAGATGCACAAGAGCCACTAACTGTTTTCTGCTACTAAAAGCAGAAATCATGTCACATATCACAGAGATGACTGTGGTGAATGGGTGGAGTATTATAAGCCTTCTCCAAGTAGTAAATGCAAAATCGCAGGACCAGGGAGTAATTTCTTCCTCTGTGAAATGGAAGAGGACCCAGGAATATGGTAGAAGTGTATCAGAGCAAATACTCCTGGCAAGGGAAGTATGAACTCCAGAAAAATATGGATTAAATGAAGAAAATATGTTTTGTAAACATGGTGCTAATGCAATCCCTGGACTCCAATCCCTCGCTCCCAAGCCTTGTTTAATTGTCTGCTGCTTGTGGCTCAGTGTCTTCCAAATACAGTTCTTTACAGTATATAAAGTATTGTTGATTCAGAAAGTCCCAACAGAGTAATAATTCAGACAAGACTCAAATTCAGCAAACTCTGTCCATTGACTATTAAGTCCAAAGTTTGCTACACTAAGAATATAATCTATAAACCTGGTATATTTATTTATTTCTCTAATTTGTATAGCTGCCCATCTCACAAGTATGACTCTGGGCGGTGTACAATAAGACAAAACAATAAATATAATCTACTAAAAGTCGAAAAGGGGTAATCTAGCTAGGATTTGTCTCTTCAAAGGCCCATTATAGGCTATTTATATCACTTTCCAATAATATTCTAGGGGTAGCTTATTTAAAAAGAAATGTGCTGGCTTTATGCTGCTCCTATTTTTTCCAAAAGCATTACATAGCTGTAATATTATTACAAGAAAATGCGTCAAGGAAAGCTGATGGGAGCTCTGCCCAAATCACTGCAAATCTACTTACTCCAGCCAAATTGATTTAACACAATGAAAAATGTCATGGAACTTGCTTTTCAGGCCAGTCATTCAGCCTGAGCATATGAGGACTTGCTAAGGGAAAGGGAATGAATAAATGTAAACAAATAAAAACTACACTGAAGAATCAACTGATTAACATTTCCCTTATTTTTAAAACTAAGTAATTATCTAGATTCTCTCTTATGTGAGTATATTTGCTTATAAGCATTATGCATATATTTTAAGAATTCCAGTAACAACAATACCAACATTTTGTTTTGGGCAGAGTTCTTTTTTTTTTTTTTAACTCATTTATGTGTATTGGATTAATTCTTAATTTCATATCCTGTCACATGTTTAAGATAATATAAATGTGTAACCTTTAATAACAGGACAAGAGTAGAGAAAAACTAGTAAAAACAATTTGTACAACAGAATATCATTATATGGAAAAAACTGTATTCTGATCCCCAAAACAGCCCATAGATGTCAAGTCAACATTAACTTGATTTCTGTATCTGGATTGTTGAATCCTATTATGCATGCTCCATGCCAAAGTAATAGAATTGTCCCTAAAAATGTATTTTCATATGAAGGAGATGAACTAATATCACTACAAATCAATAATAATAATAATAATAATTTTATATACTATGTGCTAATAAAGAGCAATACATAGAATGAAACAATATTGTAACATATTACAATATACATCACAGTATTATATATGTCACATTATATAATAAGAAGTCTTTAAGTTAAAAGGCTCTTGACATATAATAAAATCAACATATATATGTTTTTATATGGGTGGGGAATGAATGAATGAATGAATGAATGAATGAATGAATGAATGAATGAATGAATGAATGAATGAATAAATTCCAGTTAGTAGGCAAGAAATTTTTAAACTTCTCAGCGGCTTAAGAAAAATAAATGTTTTAGTGCTTTTTTAAATGTTAAGAGATCTGATTACAAGTGTAATTCTGGTGAGAATTAATCTTTAAATAACTCTGAGTGTTTAGGATTTTTAAACAAGTATTATTAGTTTTAGGACTATGCATGCTTCAAAAATGATTTTCAGGAGGTGCTTCAGAGCACAGTACTTTTGAGCACACTACCTTTCGTTGTTTATTTTTTTCCCAAGTTTCCAAGTGAGTCCTCCTAAAATGTGCTGCTGGAACAACAAGCAATAAAACTTTCTTCCAAATTTCATCTTTATGGCTGAAATTAATATTGTGGGAAAGAGGAGTTCAGAAGTTGCAGCTCACTATGTTCCCAAAAATGACAATATACTTAAATGCTAGGTTTAATACCAATGATTTCTCATCTTATACTGCAGTTTATTTTTAACTATTAATCCACAAAAATGTGATACATGTTCATTAGAGAATTCTAATTCTGTTTACAAAAGATACATTTGGAATTTTCACTTTGCTATTTTAAGAAGTTAAGATAGCTATGAACTGATACAAAAATCTGGCCTTGTGAAAATATTTCAATATTTTGATTAAGGCATTTTAATAACCAAGCTTCAACAGTTGAAGCTAGTCAACCATTTCAAAGTCAAAGGCTATGATCCAGAACTTCATCTGCACAACAAGATCCCACTGCCAACTATGGCAGATGGAGCTTTGTAAGCAGCTCATTCTCTCTCACAGCTGGCAACAGGGAAGTCCTTGTGCACACAGGGCTTCCTGGATGGATCATATAACTAAACTGGACAGCTAAGAAACTAAAAATTACTAATCCTAGCAAACTTGTGTTTGCTTTTGTTAAAATCAAATTTTAAAATTCTCTAGCTCTTAAGGAAAGCTACAAAGTTTTGTTTTTCATTTTTTAAAATTAAGTTGCATAGCTAAAAGCATCAAATTGTTAACTTGCAATTTAGGCTTTCTTCTGGCATTTGACTATAAAAGGCCTAGGTCAATATTGTACCAGTAACAAATTATCCTTTTTAAAAATGAATGTTTTTCACTTCTTACTTTATTAACAGAACATAGAGTATTAAATCGGCAGTTACTTTAAATTGTGCAGCAGTCACAGCAAATCATATGCATGCTCTCAGGAGTAAATGCCACTGAGTTCTATGGAATTCATTATCAGGTAAATGAATACAGGACTGCATATTTAATATCAGAAATTTGTAACATGCAAATTACTATAGGTAAATTTTCAGCAAATAAGTCAAACTAAAGACATTATTTTCTGTTTAAAGTCTAATATTATAAGCAAAAAATAGATAAACCTAAGTAGGACCATATCCTTCCTAAAACTGCTTATATTCAGTTTAACAAACACAAAGATTGCTCACATAAAAATTGCTGGTGAAGCAAAGACACCACCTAGTTAGGCAAAAATCAAAACTCCCAGGAGAAAAAAAGAATTGCATTAGGAACCCAAAGCAATTAATGGATTAGAAAAGTTGAGAGTTCATCAATTTGTAATCTGAATGAGATTCAGGAAATTTTAGGCTCCAAAAAATAGTAAATATTAGTATTTAGAAATTTTTAAATTAATACCTAGTAGGGCATAAAACAATTAAAAATATAAATAATTTAACACTAATGTCATCAATATCTAACTTTTTATCCTAAATTTCTTGTTGAAGTTAAGGCAGCAACATGTGGTATGTTTATAACTATGTGGTATGTATGCACTGTGAGAGGAAAATTTTAGTAGCCTTTTGTATGTTTTAATGTTAATTTTGATTGCATTTAATAAAGCCAAGTTAGCTAAAATGTGGCCAGTAGGGCAATAACAGGAAATAAGTAAACTTGCAAGACTAAGCAAACTACTGATGGGAAAAGACGTGACAAGGGAAGTATGGTAAAGTATGGTAAAATTAGCACCAAGGAAGTTATGATTCAGTTGCAAATCCTGGGAGTCATGTCTGTGGTTTGTGGTTTTTGAGGATAAAAAGGATTGCAAAGGGGGGTCAGTGCCACACGGCTAAGCTGTCTTACCTGACCACTTGATCGTGATGGTCCGCATTGCAATGTGAATCTAAGTGAGTACCTTGTATGCTATTGGTTGAACTTTACTTGCTTATTGAACTAACATTTAATAAAGCTTTTAGAACTTTGAAGTGACTTATGTTATGGTGCGTCTGTCTCCCGTGTTTAATGAGGTTTTTCCCTGACAGCATGCAGAGTCCTGTTAAATTGGAGTGGCATATAAATCCCAGAAAGTAAATTAATGTGTTATGAATGTGTGTATACAGATAGGTATCAATTTTTTAGGGAAGTGCTACCTTCTAAGGCCTGAAAAATAAAGATATCCTAACAAAGTAATCTGATATACACAAAATACATCATACAGTAATTTGGCACTCTGTGAGATAACCATGAAGTGGCCTACCATTCTCTCCTGGTGATCTATAAAAATGACTTTATGTCAAGCAGTTCCTGATGAATGTTTTCAGAAGGGGTTGAGCCTATCAGAAGTAAATGATTACACTAGACAGTCATCCTCTCCATTCCAAACCAAACTGCTTGTTCTTTGTTCAAATTTCTACACCAATATGTATTTCTGCATTGGAGAAGACAATGAAGTTCAGCATTATGATTTCTTGCCCTCAGAATCTATATATTACGTATTCCAAGATGTTCCAATAGCATTATAGGGAAAACAAAAATAAAACATGTGCCAGACAACTGCAGCGACTTTTTGGATTAATGAAATTTTACAGAAATAGAATGTTCATTTAATTTATGACATGTTTTACTTATTTATTCAGTTGCTCATCATATATCTAAAATCCTGATTTTGAAATACTTGTATTTTAATTACTGCTGTGTTTTTGATATGCCAACTGACTCTACCACCATCTACAAGAATGAAATTTTACGGCTATAGGAGCTGGTGCCCTTCAGATATGTCAACCTCAGTTCTCAATAGCTCCATCTAGCATGGCCAAACAATCCAAAATAGGACGTCTATGTTAACACTGAATTAGAGAGGTCCAAAATGCAGTTACAAGTACAAATCCTCGACTTACAATCATTCAAAGTTACAAACATGCTGAAAAAAGTGACTTACGACCAGCCCCAAGCTATAGCCGTTGCAGCAACCCTGCAGTCACATGATCAAAAGTTGGGCACTTGGCAGCCCACCTGCACCACAGGGGCACTACAACTCCCCCCACCCACCTATCTCCCCCCATCTATGCTTTCTTGGCCCCCTGCCGCTCTGCGTTCCACCACCTCAGCTGACCTTTGCTGGTTTTTTGTTCTAAAAAGCCCCTTTGCAAAAAGCTCCTGGAGTGTGGTGCACCAAAATGCCCCTTTGCAAAAGGCTCCTGGGTAAACTGGGCTGGACTTTTGCTTCATGCTGCCAAGAAAAAAACAAAAAGCCAAAAGCAGCACCTGAGCAGCAGCATGCCAAAATGCCCCTTTGCAAAAAGCTCCTGAGTGGGGCTGAGCTTTTACTTCATACCTGAATGAATGAATGAATGAATGAATGAATGCATGCATGCCAAAAGCCTAGCTCAGCCCCACCTAGAAGAAAAGGAGCTTTTTGGAGCAAGAAGATGACAAAGGTCAGCTGGGGCAGCGGAGCATAGGAGGGCAAAGGTTTCAGAGTGCAGGGTGGTAAGGGCAACTATGGCTGGGACCAGGCTGGGGTGGCTGTGGCTTCCTGGGGCATGGCAAACAGTCCTAAAGTCATGCAGTTCTAGGGCTATTTGCCACCCTGCAAGGCAGGGTGCAGGGCAGCCAGAAGGGCAGAGATTGAGGGGAAGATAGGCAGATGGGGGGAGTTGGAGGCAATCCCCTACCTTACTGAGGCTCAGGGCTGGGAGGGACCAAGTCCAGAATGGCTTGGTTTGAAGTGGATACTTGCTTAATGACCCACTATTTTTGGTTAATAATGGCAACCAGGACTGCCAGGATTGTAGTCACTAAGTGATGAGGTCATGTGACATCTTGCTTTACGACTGCATCACTTAGCAATGAAAATTCCAGTCCCAATTGTGGTCGTAAGTCAAGGACTACCTGTATTTTCATCAACAACAGTATTACTTTTTAGTTAAAGTCTTGATTTACCTCAATTAGTAAACCATATTTAATGGACAAAATCTGCTGGATAGGGATATGCCTTGGTGGGACATCAGTATGCCTGAGGGAAGGCAGAGGGGGAAAGGAACAAAGGCTCTGAGAATATCAGAGGAGTGGGCAACTGTGGAATGTGCCACACTAAGTGCTGCTGAGGAACAGGAGGAAGTGGAGAGAGAGACATGTGCACCAGCCATGCCATACCCACCAGCTTTCCTTATTTCCTGTTGATGGGCTGTCACCCTTCAGCCCATCTGTCTATTAAATGAAGGGTGCACTCACCCTATCTGAGGAGCCGTCTCACCCCGGTTACTTCAGCCCACCCCACTCGGTCCAGCAGAAGGGGCATGTTGCAGACTCCACCAGTCAAGGAATTTCAACTGGTGGGGTCTAGGCAGAGGGCCTTTTCTGCTGTGTCCCCCATCCTATGGAACAATCTGCCTCCCAAGGTCCGATGTGCCCCCACTCTCATGGCCTTCAGGAAAGGGGTGAAATCCTGGCTGTGCAGAAGGCCTGGGGGCTGGATGGGGGCTTGCACCAGTGGAGGTGGCTTGTGGAGTGATTGACCTTGCCCCCCCGTCATTTTCAATGTTTTTAGTATTTATGTACAGGGTTTGTTTTTTATACTGGATTTTTAATGGATTAATTTATTTTAATTAGTTATGGGGTATTTTAATTGTTGATGGGGTTTTTGATTTTAACTGTGAGCCATCCAAAGTCACCCGTTGGGGGGAGATGGGCAGCATACAAATTTAATAAATAAATAAATAAATAAATAAGTCAGCAGACAGTAGCTTTTCCTAGCTTTCAGGGACACAATGTTTTTTGGGTTCTTAGGCTGTTTAACATTTGGTATTGTGACTGCTTACAGAACAGCAGGAATATACTAGAGCTACAGGCATAAGAACAAACTTGAGAAGATTCCAGTTTTGGAAAGGTGGTTTTTAAAAAGTCTGACTTACAAAAAAAAAAAATCAATACACTTCTCCCATAGGTTCATGATGCAAAATTCTATAATCAAGGCTTGTAGATCTGTAATTATGGTATGTCAGCTACATTTAAAGAAGAGCGTTAAAAGATTGTTAAAGTTAAACTAACACAATTGCAATGTGAATTGTCTTAGTCTCATTCTAATCTACTGGTGTCAGTTTCATTTAATCAGAGAGAAACTATGGGCAAATGTCAGTACTACTTTCACATGTCCCTAACATACTACATTCATTTAGCAGCTTTTAAAGCCTCTGTGATATTGAAATAGCCAAAAGAGAGAGAAAGCGTGCACGCACGTGAGCGAGCATGAGCAGAGTTTTAATGGACAAATGAAGACAGAATTAAAAAAAATCAACATCTATTAGTTAAAGCAAAAATATTACTATAATTGCAGGTACTCTTCAGTAATATAGATACCACATCATTTAACAAAATCTAGCTATTTAGTATAATTAATCACTGCACAATAGGTTACAAGAGTCCAAGAAGAGCATTAAAATGTTCAATTCATTCCTATTAGTGGAGCAATGGATAAGTTTGTTCCAGCACAAACAGATGAAATAGTATGCCTACCCAAAAAAAAAAAAAAAACCCTCTAGCAACTCCCCAAAACTGAATTCTGCATAAACTGAACTACTGTGGAAGGACAGCTCAGATTTCCAAAACTAAATAACTTTGAATTTCAATATGCAGCAAAGATCAACAATTTCTATTATCTGTCCATGAAAAATATATCCAGGAAAATTAGAATCTACAGAATCATTAGAGCCAACCAAAATGATGTCTGGTGACACAAAAGGCATGGAGTGTTTCTCTACTAGTATTACTTAACATTGCGAAGACAAAATAAAGGCCAAACTGATAGATAAGTTATGCAAATGATATCTAAAAATAATAGCTACATTCATTCATGCTACCATCAAGCCTTGAAGACTTGTCTGACCCTAAACCTGGCCAAATTCCAATAGGGAAATATGAGTAAAAGTGTGCATGTGGGTTTATGTGTAATACTTAAGAAACTGTAGCCAATAGTTTTTTGTAGTTAAACAGACTCTGTGTACTGTGCAACATTTCATTACTGCATATGATCCTGAATTCCTATACCTCCACTGAAAATGTGAGAGTGTGATTGGTTTGGTTCCCTAATATGAGAAATATAAGGGTAATGCACTCAGCCTTATGCTGTGCAACTCATAATTCATGGGACAAATCCAATCCAACAGATGACTAAAAGACATTTATTTTATATCTTGCCTTTTTCCTCTGGTGGCTAACAAAATTTAACAAAGAGAATATAAACAGTTAAAAATAAATAATTAACCGTGTTAATTTTAACAATTAGAAACCTGACAAGAGGCACATCTTTAGATTTTCTAAATGCTGAAAAAGCAGGGGGCAGAGTGCATTCCAATACATAAGGTCTTCTCCTATGTGCCAGGAAGATGGACCTCCGATAGCATGGCCATTTTAAGATGGCCTTTCCAGCAGATTTAACAGCCAGTTAGACTGTAAACTGATTAAAAGTCTATATTAACTTAAATTGCATCTGATAAGCAATAGGCAACCAGTGCAAGTATTTCAATATAGTCATCATGATACCTGTCTCTCACACAAGTTACCAGTCTAGTTGCTATATTTTGTACCAACTGCAACCTCTTCAAAGGTAGTGTTATACAGAGCAAATCCAAGAACAGCTGGGGGTTAAGAAGCACTCCCAGAGTATGAAGCTGCTACTTCATGGGGAGAGTAACACAGTAAGAGTCTGAATGTTGACAAACAGCACCTTTACCCTGTCTGGATTTAACTTCATCCAGCCAATTATCAAACTTAAGGAGTGTTTAAGGGATTGATTGCTCTATTGCTCCTCACCGTGCAAAACTAAGGAAGCAAAGTGTCATCAGTGTGACTACCATCAGCATTTTTATACAGATGTTGAACAAATTGGGGACACCATAGGTGAACTACCAGGTGTCAAATAACTGATCTTCACCACCTTCTAAGCATAACCTGACAGAGTAATTGAGAGTCAGGTGGTATACAAACTAGGTGGAGGTGGTGGTAGTCATCTGGAAGGAGATCATGCTAAACGATAAGGAAAACTGCCAAGAGGTTCAAGAGAACAGTCACAGCGACACTCCACACATCTAGTTCCCAGCACAAAACATTCACCAAGTCAATCAAACCAGTTGCACTATTTATATACTGGTTGAAAGTCCACTGAAATATGTGCAGATAATCAACATAATTTAAATGTGTCTGGTGCTGCAAAGCTATTGCCTTTTTCAGAAACTGAATATTTAAGATTGGCTTATAAGTGCACTACTCTCCAGCTTCAAGGGAGGGTTTCTTCAACAGAGGTCTTATTACAGGTTGTGCATATTTTGAAAGTTATTTGGAAGAAATGCTTCAGACTTTGTGCAAACACAGAACATGTCTATTATTACACACACTTTTTAGATTTCTGCATAAGCCTAACAAAAATGCTACTATTTAAGGGTTGCATTGGCCTCTTCTGCAGCAGAATTGGACTTCAGATGGGCCTTACTCTATGCTAGATCTGATTATCTGAAGAGTTCCTTCACTTGCTGATATTCCATTTGCTTCACTGACATCAGCTCCCTTATAAACCAAGAGGCTGATCTGGCCATGTAAACCAAATCTCCCACGTTTCACAGATCAGGTAGGGAACTGACACTTATAACCAACAAAAAATGGGGAAAATTCCCTAAGTGTATTCAGGAACCACCCAGATCCATCAGGCATTTAGGTCACACCATTTTAGCAAGTCTTCTGACCCAGCAGGGATTTGTTTAACTACTTCCTACACAATTATCACCATGGTATAGAGATGCTAGTTATGGTGGGGTAGAAATTTTATTGTCCACAGTTATAAAACCTAGTGAATTCAACAGGGAAAATAAAAATCCCTTCAATGAAAGAACAATCTCAAGAAATAATCACAGCCATTATCCAGAGTCAGAAAAGGACCATATACATCTTTACAAACTTCTGTTAAGATCCACGGAATGAAGAAACAGAAATAAATTCAAGTAATGCAACCTTAAAATGCTATCAGATATCAAAAATCAGGTAGTTGTTTTTTGGGCAGGAAGGGTTCCTTACTGGAACAGTGGTAAACTGAGACAATTAGGTCAAATACTCTAACAAATACTTCTTAAAGCAAACAAATTCAGGGCAATTTACAATAAAATGTGTGTACATACATACATACGCATACCAGGGTTGTGCAAAACATTAGATACTCTCTCCTTGAAGTAGTGAGACAGAGGAGCTCCAAAGTTTTGAGGGCCTTTCCAGATTATCACTATATTTAAGTGCACAAAGAGCCATATCACTTATCCAGCAGTCATGGCAAAAATTTCATTCTCTGTACACACAGAAAACTTCAGAAAACTCTTAAAACAGGTCCAGAAGGCGGCTTAGGTATTTGAACAACCCAAGTATGTATCTTGAAACATACAAATCATGAATAAAACAAGCAGAAATAACAAATTAAAATACAGGTAGTCCTCACTTACTGACTGCAATTGGGACCCGTAACTCCATCACTGAACAATGCAGTCATAAGGGGAAATGTCACATGACCATGCCAACTTAGGAGATCAGTTCCAGCTGCAGTCGTTAAGTGAATCACCCGTGGTTAAGTGTGATGTCACATGACCACAACTTGTGACTTCCTGCTGGCTTCCCCATTGACTTTGTCAGAAGCCAGCTGTGAAGGTCACAAATGGCAATCAAGTGACCATGTTACACTGCGACTGTCATGTGCGTCAGTTGCCAAGAGCCCAAATCATGATCACATGGCCCTGGGAACAGCTGCAACTTTGATGACTGGTCATAAACCTCCTTCAGCACTGTCATAACTCTGAACAGTCACTGAACAAGCCTTCGGTAAGTGAGGACTAACTGCAGAACAATGAGTTTTAACAGAACAGAATATCATCAAGTTACTTACCATCTATTTTGGTAGTATCTAGCAAATGAAGTAGTATTTTTATCTAAAAGGAAGATGCTCCTGAATTCACAATACCCACTTCCAGAGGAAGAATAGAGGGAAAAAAAATACTGTAACTCAAACAAAAGTTCTGTTCGATACACTGCTCACCTTGTCAAACTAGGGTCCAGCTGAAACAGATCCTAGAAATTCCCCCCAAATGTGTCATTTTTGCCTGCATATACACATCTGCCAGAAACCACACTCCAAAAAAAAGGGGAGGGTCAGAATAAAAACAGTTAATAGCTGTTGATTAAAATTAATTGCCTGTAAAATAAGATATGCCATTTGTAAAATTAATTTATTCTCATCTGCATATGGCACTCATTCTTTCTCACACACAAAAATACACAACTGCACATGCACATTTCCCTTCATCCCAACAGAAAGAGCAGAGAAGAAAAAAAAGAAAAGAACAAGGATGGAGCTATGATAAGAGGAATAAGTGCTGCCCTGCGAAGGGAAAATATGGAACAAGACTGCCTGGAAGGGAAAAGGGACAAAAGAAAGGAAAGAGAAGCTCTGTGTTAAAAATATATATACAATATATTGAAATCCACCAAATAAGCAGTCTCACCCAAGCAAATGCTTGTCTTCAGACTAATCTGCCAATACAACTAGCTTTTCAGCAACAATGTTTGCAGTCCTTTGCACTTCCTGCTTATGACTTTATTCTAAAAAAAGTTTTGAGTTATATCAAGGAATGTAAGAGGATCCTCTCTACTCTCAGGTATTGTTAGGAGTTAAAAAAAACTTTTGTTGGTGCTGAAATAAGAAAATTGGTACTGTAAGTCTCTCAGGGAAGTACATTACAGAAATTGGACAAAAATATTTTCTTCCCTATGACATACTAAACCTATAAAAACTGCAACCTTTTGCTGCAGACCAAATTTTGAGTTTGATTCATTTACTGATCATAAAGCCATTTTATAACCTGCCGTTATACCAAGAGTATCTATTGTAAAAGTTTTCATAGATTTGACTTTAGTTAATGCTATGAAAGTCTGAGTTTCTAACATTAATGTCAATTATTACACTCTACAGATTACATGTTCCTTTGCAATTAAATACCACCACACTAAAAGAATACTGGCCATTCTCTTAACTGTAATGATAACTGCTATTTGAGTATCAAGCTGGTGTTACAAATGTTAAGTACCATTTCCCAGGTGCCACCACCATTTATTGTGTTTGTGAATCCATGACAGTACTGTGTTATTTTACAATAACCCCATTTGGCATCTCCACCTTGCTCGGCCACATACAGAAGGCACAATTACACAACTGGCCTGCAACTAGCCTTAAGACAGAAGATTCTGAATAGAAATCCAACAGCCTAAATTGAAAGCAAAGAGAACTGGATGTAGATTACCAAATGCTCAATCAGCATCTCTTACTCTTCACAAAAATGGCTACTAAGTAAATACATAAATATTGATTTATCATATTAGTATGTGACATGTTTGCAGCAAAGCCAGCTCTTGGTGGCTATTGTAGAATGATTTCCTACTCTGCTACCAGCTAGAGGAGAAATTGTCAGTGACTGCCTTTATTTGCTACTGCACGAAATTCGCCGAACAGTGAATATTACATGTATATGTACTGTATGTATATATATGCATAATACCTACATATTATGTTTAATATGTAGATGTGCTACTCTAAAATAAGCAACTAAACTATTATTCCTAATACATGTCTTGCACATCACTTGAAGCCAGTTCACACATTCATATACTCACTTGGTACTATGTTTTGATCATTATACACATTTAAATGATCATGTAATACTAGTCAGCTGGTGAATATATAAGCAAAAATCACAAGAAAAAGGATGAATAGATTTACAGTTGACATTTGTGAATCAAGTAACTTTTGTGGGATGTACTCCAATCATGATTAGCAACTTTGGCAAAGAATGTGCAATTACAGTTATCCCGTATTAAGCAGAAGAATCATTCTGGACAAGCTAGCTCCTTTAAGATCCCTTCAAATACACTGGATTAACATTTTCTCCATATAAAATCAGCACAATGGCTGAAAATGGTGAAAACTGTAGTTCAGCATATCCAGACAGCTACAGATCAGTGAAGGCTCCATTTACCTCCTTACGGCAGAAATAAATAATGGTGTCAGTAATCACCAAAGCTGTGCCTACAAAACAGCATATGAGCAGGTAAATAACTGCATATTCTCTCGCTGCAGAGTTGAAAGCGGTTCATTACTCCACCTGCCTAATTACCAATGAAGAAAACAGGCCCTGGCTTCAGGGCAAACGCTGGAAGGAAAAAAGAAAACCAAATTTGCTTAGCGAGCAAACCTAAAAATGGGTCAATTTCACGCTGAGCCACCATACCCACTGACTAATCAACATCTCTTAACTTAACCTCCCTCGCAGGATTGTTGTGCGCAGGAAACGACCACAGCGTTGTTCTCCTTGAATAAAAAACGGAATATATCTTTATACTGAGCTGATGCTTCCTCCTCCAGCCAACGCGTCGACACAAAACAGTTAAATCGCGGCCCTGCGAATTTCACTCGCCTTCTGGGAAAGAACAACACACCTCCCCGTTAGAAGGCCCTACTCCTCAGATACTCACCGTTTTACTACGCCTGTTTTTATTTTGATCTGTCTGACGCGAGGGTCGGCCATGGGGGAGACCGGGGGAGTAACTGAAAACGTTTGGCAGCGACGAAACGAAACGCTGACACAAAACTGGCAACAAGGGAAGAAAAACTCAGCCACCAACAGCACAACAGCGTTCAAACAGTAAAGCGCATGCGCGAAATAAACGGCCGCACTTGGAATACAAACTCCGCCTCGCAGTGGACTGTACCACTGAAGAAGGGGAGAGGAAGATAACTTAGAGGCAGGAACAAAGATGGATAATCTTTGGGAAATAAGGTTCCTCCAGCTGGAGCTGTTCTACTGCAAATCTCGTCCTGCCCAAATAAGAAAGAAACGGCTCTCTTGCAGAGGAGCAGTTTGATGTTGCAGAGTCCCAAATCTCACCCCACTAGTAATAAATCGCCGTGGAGAAACAAAGTCCTCATACCAAGCCGTTGTTTGCTGAATCATGATTTGTTAGCAGTGTTTCAGTGGCAGAATTCACTCATCATCAATCTAAAGTTGTAAGCAGGATCCTAAATGCAAATAGAATAATTTAATTTTGGCAATGGCAACAATAACTCAAGAACTGCAAGCAGTGTATTTAGAATTGTCTTGCTTTTAAAACCTCTTTGTTCTATTTTTCACTTCTGTACATCATGAAGGATTGAAGGCAAAAGGAGAAGAGGACGGCAGAGGATGAGATGGTTAGATAGCATCACTGAAGCAATGAGCATGAAACTGAGCAAACTCAGGGAGGCAGTGAAGGACAGGAAGGCCTGGCACGATATGGTTCATGGGGCCACGAAGAGTCGGACACGACTTAACGACTGAACAACAACATCATGATAATTGTAGATGGAGGATAGGTATCAAAATTCCATAGGATCCTTGTATGAGAGTCAGTTTAAGTATAGGATAACAACAGAACAATTTTATAATATCTACTCTGGTGTAAGTACTGTTGATTCTGCGATGTGGGATTCCAGATGAACTTTAGGCTATAATCCTATAGCCCGGTGTTTTTCAACTTTAGCAACTTTAAGGGGTTGTATTCCTCATTTTTCCTCCTAGTTTGGTCATGATTTCTATTTCAGCTCCCATTTACATTGCTTGTTAACCATACAGAACTTCTGGATTTTGTGGGCTTGTTCACAATGCCCTATTGGCTTTGGTTTTGTATGATGATTTGTGAATGCTGCCATTGTGATTTATAAATCAAGGTTTATAGCAACAATCATGGTTTCCCTAATAAATCAATTACTTAACACAGTGTTGAACTAGATCAGTGAATGTCTTTCCTGAACTATGGGCTACATGGGAATTGAGCTATTATTGTGCTTTTGAACATTCCGGAGAGCTTTGAATCACATAACATTTCCTTTCAACTTCCTTTTTAAACATTCTCTTTTTTTCAAAAAAATCCTGTTCAAATAAAATGAATTCACTTACACATATATTATGCTTATTCAATAGCTTTCTAATTACACTTTGCAACTGGTTCAATCACAATTGGTATTAAGCTTAGGCATTATTTAGGATTAAGTCCAGGACTGCAGACTCAACAAAGTTGTGTTGGTTGCAGAGCCAGCTATTTTAAGACACGGTGATTTGGGATATGTAGAAATTTTATCATTTTGCCATGCAAGAAATATGGATTAATTCAGGGAATTCATAAGCCATGGTTTGCTTGAATGAACAATAATGAATAGCTTCACCCAACACTCTAAGCCATAAACCATAGTGTACAAACAATGGTGGGTTAGTTGACAACACACTTAACCAAAACTAAACAAACCTTATATCTTAGCCCAAAAGTCCCCAATCCTTTTGGTCCACAATGAGCACCTATGAAATGTTGAAAGCATGCCATAAATAATCCCACAAAAAGGCTGCTGGGGGCAATTGTGATGGATCATAGAGCACTCAATAAACTCTCCTTTGAATTAGGTTCAACTCCATTGAATGTATAGCGAACCCGTGTAATTTTCATGGAAACAATAAAGAGGTGGCTTGCCACAGCTGCCTTAGGTTTCCCTGCCCTTCTATACAAATGATAGCAAGGTCCAATCCTGCTTAGCTTTATGAGGTTAACCAAGGTCAGATAAGCCCACAAGAAATTAAATGAGTGTTGCTTTCTCGTATTCCTGTAGTTCCCCAAGATGTTCCCTCAAATTCCCATTTTACTTTTGTTTCTTTTTCTGAGCAGATGGAGGCACTTCAGAACAATGAACTGCAATCATCCCTCTTTTTTATATACTTAAGAATGTTTATGGGTTCTGTGTGGATTTGAGAGGCTTTACTCGAAGTAAAATTATGTTAGAGGCTGAAGTTTGGCATTTTAGCATATCAACCTTAAAAGCATTACAGTCTGGTAGACATCATATTGGTGCCATGTTGGAGAATGTAGCATGATGTGACAATCAGTGATGGACAAGATCCAATTCCTTGAAGCAGGAAATTTTTCCAGGTGGTGGAACATGTTAGTTATATATATATATATATATAAATTTCTTGCTTTCTTTCTTGCTTTCTTGCTTTCTACCCTGCTGCCTGCCTCTCAGACATGCATGAGAGTGATGAGTTGCCATAAGCACCAGTGAGAGTGGTGGTTTGAATGTTGCCCTTTCCACTGTGCCTTAGAAAAATTGCTATGGATGCTCCCCACTTTTTTTGCCCTTAGTCTCTCACAGAACCCCATCAGGTTTCTGCAAAACATAGTTTGAAAACTCCAGCCTTAAAGCATAGTTAATTCTGGCAGCCAGAAAGATTAAAAAAAAAAAGTTATCACAACATCTTTTGTGAAGCATTGGAGCAAGTTTTAGTTGAGGTGAAGAGAAGAGAAGAGGACAGTTCTGAGAACAATTTATTCTGGTTCAGCTAAGGAAGGCAGTACCTCCCTGTGGTTGATACAGAATGAAGAAATGCCTATGTCTTCATTTCAGTTAGCTAGAAACCTACAATGAACTACACTACTGAAAACCTAAGTACAGTCTGGGAAATTTATAGCTTGACTATAAACACAACTCTGGCCACTTCTCTTGGAACAAAGAAGTTATGAGGCAGTATAAAGGTTCCTGCCCTCTAAAGCACCTTAAATGTATGACTTATGATAGGTTGCTGTAGAGTCAAGTATGCCATGCTTTAACCAGAATAAGTAAACATCAGCAACAACATGTCTTTGCTACATACAAAACTGACATCAGATGAAAAATGAACATGCATTAAAGTCACATATTCTTTAATGAACATGCATTAAAGTCACATATTCTTCACATATGGCTTTCTCAGCACGCCATAACCTTTCCTTTCTTATCCCAACACTGTAATCGCAGCTGAGCTCATTCACTTGGTTAAGCCACAATTTTTCTTAACCATGCTTTGAGTAAACCATATCTAGTTTAACCTGATGTGTTAACTCAGCCAATTTTAACCTATTTGCAACAAGTCAGAGTTAAGCAAATAGTTCTTTAGTACAAGGTGTGAACTAGGTCAAAGTGTGTGGTCCTTTCCAGATCTCCTTTTTCTTCACCTCCATTGTACTTCCAGCCCAATTTTTCTCAGTTCCTCAGTTTATCTACATGGTCCTAGTTTTCTATACCTTCTTTCTATTTAGCATCCCAGCTCACAGCTTCATTTGTGCTATCATGCATGTTTATCTACAAATCATTGTGCTTTCTTTGGTTTGGCTTTGGCATACTTAGCATAATGTGCGAGAACAGCCACTGTAGTTTATAAACGATAACTTTTGTCTTGGCATATTATAATTTATTATATATAGGCAGTTCAAGAACAAACCATAGTTCAACAAACCATGAACCTGTGTGAATCCAGCAATGTCAACTCTTTACATTCATTTCTACAGCTGGAATGATTTAAGAAAAAGGGTTAGTTAGATTTGCATAGGCATTTAGTCATCACGGGTATTGGGGATTTCTTTAATTCTTTAAGCGTTTTAATTTGTATTCTCCCCAGCTCAAACTTGTGAAAAATTGTATGGAAGCTTATAAATAAATAATCAAATAAAGACCAGAAATTAGATAAAGTCAGATAATGACTTTCATTTTGCTTGATTAGCTGAAACTTAAAATGAACTGAAGACTGTTAATTCTAAACCAATTAACTGAATAACTAAATGAGTTCTAGATGAAATTCTTTGCATTTTTTAAAGTTCTTGCTAAAAAACAGAGGAGGAGAACTACACTCAAGGGCAACTTTTTAATTTTTTTAAATATATTAATGGAGTATATTAAATTTTAATTTTAATTAAATTTTAAATTTTAATTTTTTTAATATATTAATGGAATTTTACATTTATGAATGCCACAGAGTAACCTTTATTTGGAAGTGATGTGAATCCAGTGCAATCCTATCTATGTTGCCTCTTAAAAGTATAGCTAGTTTCACATGTTGTGCTAAGCCATGATTTGATTTAATCAATTTGAACAAGCCATAATGGCCTGGTTGACTTTAAGCCATAAACCACATCTCACACATCGCTAACCATATAATTTTATGATTTAGTGGAGCATGTAATTCCAGCACTAAATTCAGTCTGCCTTATTCTCAGATAGATTTGTATAATACTGAAGCCTTCTAAATTTACATATTTAATACTCTTTGCTTAATAAAGGTAGGTTGCTATAACATATTCGCCAGCATAATATAGCAACTTTAGTTCTTTATTTCTGGTCTCCATGTTAAATGACTTTTCATATAATAGGACACTAGGCCTTTATTTCAGCCATTAACGAGCAAATATACTTATCCTAATAGACGAGAATATCTGTAGCTCAGAGTTGAACTTGGAGATCTTGGTGCTCTCTGAGCTTAGTTGCTTGCAGACATTTCATTACCCAACTAGGTACCAAACACAATATGCTTATTACATTCATAATATACTTATTACATTAATAATTACTTCTTTTAGGATAAGATGTCCTAAGAATTTTTAGAGGTCATAAATACAATTTGGCCTGCTTAAATATTGTATTTTCTAATATATCAAAAAACAAGTATAAAGGGTCTCCACACCACTGAGTCTGCCCCCCATCCCCACCCCACCAGCTAAGATGGTCCACAATGATGCAGAAGATACTGCTTCTCCTATTTTCTTTTCCTCACATCAACCAGGGTTACAAAAGCAAAGACAAAGGAGGAAACGCCTTTCCTTTTCTGCTAATGGAGGTGCACAGGGCATCTTAAACCAATGGCTGGTAGTCAGTCTGGAGATGCCTAGGCTGCCTGAAGCACATGCCCAGATTACAGTCCCCAGGACACAAATTGGCATGTCTGTTTACAACAGCATTTAAAGTTCATAAAGAACGTACAGTAGCAAAGAAAACATGGATGAAAATTAGGCATAGCAAAAAGGATTAGGTTTCAATAAAGGAAGTGTAGACCAAGGAACAATGGTTGGGCCTATCTAAGCTGGTAATTAGCCCCCCCCCAGACACGTCGGTCACTCCCTATATACAGATCAAAGCAGCGCACGCCACTCAGCTTGATTTTATTCATGAAATATCAGCAAACATTAAAAATGGTTAATTGGCAAAATGGGACAAAGGCTGGCCAAAGCAGAGAGAGGCCTATGAACAATAGGCAAGGGATAAATAGGGCAGGGGACTTAGTAACACAATCTACATGGGGTGGGGTTCTTCAATGGGTCCACAGAACTAAGGGGGAAAAAACCTCAAGGGATTAGAGGAAAAAAACTGAACTCGCTCATTTATCCGTTCCCAGAAGCGGAGGGGGGGGGGGCTTGTCAAATGATATTCAGAAGCCCCACCCCTCTTGACCAGGGGGTTTGGATTTTTTATTTGATTTTATTTTTGGTTAATAGGTTCCACAGCTCGAAAAAGTTTGAAAACCTCTGATTGACATTATCCAGCTCTATCTAACTATTTATCTATTGATATCAGTGGGCACAGGACTTTCCAGAGCCACTGGAAATAATACTGTGGGTAATTAGCACCAACAGCTCCAAAGGGGGAGGCCTTTTGTTATTATTTACACCTTTAACCCTTTTGTATACACAGCAGCAGAAAACTGGTGTACAGAGATAGTGTATCCAACAAGAGAAAGGCTCACTTAAAGAAAACCAAGTGAGGCTCCATTTGAGCATCTACAAAATAAAACTGAATCCTAACATCACTCCATCTAGTTACTCATTCCACTTAAAATCTGGGTGCTTTAGGTTCCTTCCTGCCTCCTGGAAATTTTATCCCACAACAATTCCTTTCTTTCCTTCTCCAAAGCTAGTTGCTGCTTCCGGAGAAAATTCAGAAAAACCTCCTCCCTCTCTATCTGACTTCAGAGGGAGTCAGAGGTGAATTGTTTTTGCTTGAAGGTTTATCAACCAGTAGCCCTCAGACTTGGCTTCCATCTTAGAGGTAGAATGGATTGGTTTCTGGTTGTGGGTATGCTCTGTCCTCACAGGAATCTCTAGAAGCTAGCACTGTCGGCACTCCTGTTAAAACAGATTCAACTGTTCTTGTGAAGATGTCAGCAATGTGGTTATTGGAGGGACAGACTTTTCCTTTACTTACATGAAGTTTTTCTGATAATACCTGCCCTAATTACAGCCTCATTCTAATAATATAAATTTATCTAAGATGGCTGAATGATTTGCTTTGTCAACAAATTGTCCAACAACCTACAATGGATGATTTCATATAACTCTCTAAACTATAAACCTTGTTGGCAAGCCACAGTGGCTGGATTCATATAACTTACTAAGCCAATTCCAAAATCACCACATTATGGCTTAGCCATATTATTTCACAAGTCTAGTGTACCAATGTACTAATTTTCTGGGGAGATCAGGTGTCCGTTAGATATTCCCATAGCCACACAGAAGCTATTTATGTACAAGCAGCTCCAACTTTGCTGGGTGAACATTTAAATGGACAATTACTTGGATGAGAGCTAATGGAACAAGCATTCCCTACAGTATCAACACCAATTCCTCTTTCACTGACTCTTACCTATATAGTAGGAGTGCATAAACACTGTAACTCAAAAACTAATCAGGCACAGGGAAGTCGCTTCCATGTATCAAGGAGAACATCTATACTGGTTTAAATACGAGGATTTCCCATTTAGTGAGTTAGGCAGCACATCCATGTTCAGTTGTGCCTGTGCAGAAAGACTGATGCTATTTCTATGTGTGGGGTGAAACTATCAACATTATTGTTTGCTAGCTCATTTCCAGTTGATACAGACCCTCAGAACAGGGTAAGAGGTAGCAAAGGAGAATGGGATTTATGCACATGCATTAAGGAGTGAATGCATTCTTTTGTGAATGATTACAAAAGGGCTGTCCTCACAGATGAAGAGAGATCTGATATAACAACTCATTGTTCTGACACATCTTGCAATCTTGATGTGCAGTTTTTAATGTATCATGTTACATTAAGTTTAGCCCACGGTCTAATACCATGTAACATAAATTTCTGTAAAAGGAGAAACATAACATGATGCTGTCTTTTAGAAGACACGCTATTTTTTCAATTTACATCCTTTTCTCCATGAATGCCCAATCTGAAAACCAAGGTAGCAGACAAAGTGGAGTGAATGAGCACCCACAAACCAGCATATTTTTCTTAGGTAGTTTTGCTCATTCCTATGTAGTCAATGATTCCAGTCAGGTTTTATGTTGCAATGCATGAGGAAGTTGATGGACATATTTTGGGGTCACCCCTAGTTAGATTTTATTCAGTGTCAAGCAAGAGTAACCTAACAGAGATTAAGATGGTAAAATGTACTGAAATTAATCTCAGAAATGTTTGCTTCCTAGGGGAAAAATTAAGAAATGTTAGCTTTGTTCTTGTTGGGATTTTTTTTTCTTTTTAAGAAGATACGATGTGCAAAATACGGTGCAGTGAATGCAACTGCCATTGTATCCTCTAAATTGCCATTATAACCTCATTAATAGAAAAGTCAGCATGACAGTAATTTGGTAATATGACAATGCATCTTTATGGCTTCCTAAATCTCAGAAGAATTATTGTGTACTTAAGATGATAGATTCTAAATACTTGGATAGGACTCCAAATTGATTAAGGCAGTGTTTCTCAACCTTGGCAACTTGATGTATGGACTTTCTCCCAGAATTCCCCAGCAAGCCGGCTGGGGAATTCTGGGAGTTGAAGTCCACACATCTTAAAGGGATTAAGGGAATGCTGAAGTTGGACGTTGGACTGAGGTTTGCTCTGTCAGGGCAGTTATGCCTTACAAGAGGGGTCAGCAGTATGCAACTGTGGGTGCCAAAGATGTCATCTGTAGCACCCTAAACTTAAAAACTAACTTCAGAAATTGAAATGGCTGAACTCTGACAAGCTTACCAATATTATAAGATTTTAGTGTCTTCACATGATATCTTATGATATTTCATGTGATGATACCGACATCTCATAACGTTTTAACCATTTTTAACTATTTGGATTTCTTGGCCATCACTGGCCATTGTCAAACTCTTGGCACATGAAAATTCTGCTCTTCTGCTATTCCCTGTCTACAAATACAGCTTTGGAGCAAAGCATTACATGCTTATGGTAGTGAGCCACGTTCTGAATCTTTCAGGAGCCATTCAGTATCAACCATTGTAGGAGGAGAGCCATGTTAGTTTACGGTAGTCAAAAATCAGGAGTCCAGTAGCATCTTTTCAGGCCAACAAGTTATATTAAAAGGCAGAAGCTCATGAAAATGTATGCCTTTTAATAAAATGTGTTAGTCTGAAAAGGTGCTCCCAGACTCCTTCTGATTTTCAGTATAAATTAATGATTTTTAAGGCAGGGGTGAGCTATCCTTTCATCAAGGGCCGCATTCCTTAGATCTCCCCCTATATGCCAAGGGGTTAAACAAACAGTGAGGCCAGGCATTTCCACTCTTTCTGGTAGCCTCTCCTCTATCTCCCAAACAGTGGATAGATAACTCTTACCAGAGACCTGAACTGATCACTTGCAGAAGGCTTTTGAAATTCAGTAAGGAGCTATATGAAATTTGCCAGTGAGCTGCAAGCCCTTACTCTAAGGCTAAGCACAGAACTAATCCATTTCTGACTGGTCCTAGGAAAAAGCCATCATAATTTGCTAAGTTCTGGTGAAAAGTATCTTTGTTGGCCCATCAACATCACTACCCTCCATTCTCCCTTCTGAATTTCATATGTAAAGAATTTCGCTATCTTGGTCCCTGCCTCTATAAATTCCATGCCTCAAGGCTTTCTCCACTGTCATCTGTTCTCTTGAAACCAGCTGGACTTAGTTGTCTATACTGTATATCAGGGTTCCTCAACCTTGGCGACTTGAAGATGTGTGTTCCCCATGCTGGCTGGGGAATTCTGGGAGTTGAATTCCACACATCTTCAAGTCGCCAAGGTTGAGGAACCCTGCTGTATATCATAAGGAATGCATTATTCTGTATGAGAGTGCAATTCAGCCTTTCTGAGGGTGCAGTTTAGCACTGGAGTTAGTACCTGGTGGACCTTCTAGGATTGTGGCTCCTGAGTAAAAGCCAATTAAGGTCATTGGAAGCACCTACCAAATCATGTCTGTATTTCATATTTGTTTTAAGTTTATGTATTCTGTTGACGCAATGTCATGTTTTATTATGATACATCGACATAGTTAACTTGGTACTGGTGTACTAAGTCTTGAAAGCACCATATGAATCTGCTGGTTTCCTTAAATGTGATGTGTATGTTTTTGGCTTAATGTGTGAATTCAATTAACGTGCTTAGCAAATTGCATGAATCCAGCCAGTTGGGCCTTAGCAGTGACAGTACATGACAAACTGTGGCTTAGAATACTGTATGAACCAGGCTGCAAAATGGTGCAGGCTTAACACTAAGATATCTAATTGAGCGCCTCTTTTAAGTTAATAGAAATAGCGTTCACTCAACTTTTGAAATGTTTTTGTTTCAAGTAAAGTCAATGACAAAAGCAATGCTACATTTTGCATAATTTATTCATGTTATTTATTTTTATCAATTTATATAGCTACCCATCTTGCAGCAGTGATTCTGGGCAGCTACCATAGAATTATAGCTCAGTAAAGATGATAACAGCTACAATATTTTCTGGCTTTGCAGACCATTTCTCACATTCATTAAGAGACGGTCTCTTTAATTCTGAGAGGGATGTTTACCAAATGTTTTACTGAGAAGTTTTGGAAGCACTGAGAATCCTCATGATTCATTTCTGGCTTGATGTCATATTGGCTCATATAACAGCTAGCTTTGTTTCTATCTACAAGTCTCACTATACTGCATTTTCCCATGAGGCTGCCTTCTTTGCAAAGCTTAGCCTAGTGTTAGATGAATGAAGTCAGAGACAATACCAATGGGCTCTTCTGGACTTGACTAAATAAAAGGATTACACACAGAGACACATGCATAATGATTTCTAGTATATGACTGTTCTGTAGCAAAATTGCAGTAATCTATCAGTCCAATTATGTAGTCAAAATGATTATCACCAGACTGAGCTGACATCAAGTTGGCTATGTCTGTGTTGAATCTGATCTCTCCCTACTCAGATGAGGAAAAAAAATTGGAACTTCCATTACACTGGAAATTACTTAGGACTATCCTTTGCTTGCCTTAACTCTGTGTAACTATTATGAACATCTCCATTGTCTGGCCTGAGATTTAGTACTGGTGAAACTTCTCAAGCCCTTCTTTGTCTCTTTTTCCACTCTTGTGATAGCATCTCTTTCTATTTTGTCAGAAGATCTTGAAATCATTTGGCAGAAAATGATTCCAGCCAATTGAATGAGAAGTTTTAGCTAGCACATTTATTTGTGTTTCACACTCATCACCAGCAACCCAATGCATTATTTAGTTAGGATTTATCCTTAATCTATCAGAAACCAACTAATGTTTCAGCCAGAGAGTAGAAAAGAACCAATGATCTTATATTAGGAATAGAGAAGGTGATATTTGTTCTCTTCTGAGATACAGAAGGTAGTTGTCCTCAGTGGGCAATCCTTTACATTTAATTTTTGAACCCCTTTGCCTCTGGTGTGATATACTGTACTCTATATTCCAAAACCAACAAAATAATTTCTTCATATTATAACAGTGTTTCATAATAAATATTTGCACATTTTGGACATTTAATGGTCAGCTATTCTAGAAGCAATACTGTCGCCTCTCACGATAGATACATGTATTTTACTGATAGAAAGAGAGATAATTAAGCAATGTATTATTTATTTTTTTCAGTCTGTGGTTTTGATACATGTGTGTGTATGTGTGTGTGTGTGTTTTGCAAGCCACCAAATATGGTAGTATATAATCACCACTCTTTCCAAAGCATAAGAAATATGCCTAAGCTGTATTACAATGAATTAATGAGGTATGGGAGCAGCAAATTCCATTTGGTTTTCTTGATGGTTCACTTAAATAATTCACCATCTAAATACAGAAATCCATACTGAAATAATATCTTTATTGGGCTGACTGAAGATTTACGAAAGAGCTGCAAGCATTCAGATTTCTCAAAATGCTTCCTTTGGCAAGATAGTTAAAAAATCAAGTGAAAAGAGAGGAGATGGGAGGGAAAAAGTCTTAGGCCATAATTGCCTCAAGCTACAATCTCAGAGTATTAGGAGACTCTGCAGACATACAAATTAGGTCCTATCCAGTACAGAAATAGCATTAAATTGCACTATTTTTTTTTTGCAGAGATTAATTGAAAAAGAAGCCAGCAGTAATATAAGTATGATTTCCAAATTATGGAAAGTAATAATTCTACTCTGTTCTGCATTTGTCACATTCTCTGCCTTTAATACCATGTTTCATTTTCAGACAAACTGCAGTATGTAGCAATGAGGATGATCAGGGAACTAGAAATTAAGTCCTATAAAAAGGGATTGAAAGAACAGTATGATTTAGCTTGAGAAAAGAAGACTAATGGTCTATATGATAGGGTTCAATACCGAGCTGTCCACGACAGCGGGGTCAAGGAGGCCAAAATGGTAGATGCAACCATCTGGCTTCCCCACTGTAGACAGCTCTGTTCAAGTACCTGAAGAGTTGTTACACAGAAGAAAACCAAGAATTAGAACATGGACTAATGGTCAGGATTACAGGGAGGTAATTCTGGTTCAGTGTTAAGAAAGATGAAGAACAGTTTAACAGAGGAACCAGTTACCCAGAGAGGTAGTGGACTTCTCTCCACTTGATGTATTAAAGCAGAGGCTGGGCAGCCATCTGTTGGGGATGATTTAATTTGGACTCGTGCCCTGAATAGGGGATTGAACTTGATGATTGAAAGGGTCCCTTCTGTCTCTATGATTCTATAAAACAATGGTTAGTCTTCCATTTTTGGAATGATAAAATCCAGCATTTCAACTCCAAATTGTTTCCTTTCTTTGCAAGGTACACAGATTCCCTTGGTAAATGGAGAACATTTTATCTAAAATCCCTATTTGCCTTGAAACATTAACTCTTGGCTATTAAATAAAAACCACCATTAGTTTCATATTTATCTTAAACCTTTGTGCTTTGGGTAAGGTCTTGAACAAAACAGGCTAAAAGTGTCTTAATATCATCAGCCATCTGTGTAGGCTTGACAGATCCCATGCTTGAATGCAAAGTTTCAATACCCAGTAAAGTGATTCCTCCTTTTTTGGCCATGTATAGAAACTAGGATCATATTGGCTATGGAAGAAATAGCCTTTTCCTTTACTGCTAAAAAGACAGAAACATGCCAGCTGATTTCAGACATGCATGGATGAAGTATTGTCTCCATTCAGGCCACTTAGACTATAATGTTCCTCTTGCAAAGTTCAGAAAATAGCCCTGCATTTAGTGAATAAGAAATTAATAGAAATCTGCTTATTTGGCTGCTTGTTTTGAATCAGTATATGAAAGTTAGTCCTTCTTAGTTTTAAACAAGGGGACTGAAAGTACTACATGCTGCCTCCCTGGTTGGCCTTGCATCTGCTTTCCTTGCCTCCATCTGTTGGTTGGTCAAGGTATGATCGGAGGTGGGCAACCTACTTGAGGCCTCAGACCAATTTCTGCAATTCCCAGAACATCCCCAGATCACACTGCTGAAAATCAGTAGCAAATCTGTCTGTGTGGAGCTGTGCAATTTTCTGTTTGTGAAAATAAATAGCTCCCTAACCCAAACCACTCCCTAAGACCATAAACATGACTAGACCAAATAGTGGCCTCACTGGCCACTTGCAGTCCTCAAGAACCCCCAAATATTTAAAATATCTCTATTAAAGGAAGGACCCCAGATGCAAAAAGTTTAGTTTATCAGTAAGCTCCCCTGGGACAGACATTTTGTCATCTGCAATGTGTGTGATAGTTCTCTATTATTACTGTTACTTAACGTGAGAGGGAGACTTCAATTAGCAATTGTTCATTGGGCATGGAAAATACATTGCAAGGGGAAAGGCAGCTTGAGATAAGACTTTCAGGAAGCCCTGCAAAATATGAAGCAATCCACACAGAACGGATATATTTTTATATATTGAGGAGTTACCCATAGGAAAATTGTATAAATCCCCTGGTACTGATGGCAATGCAATGCACTGATTCAAATTGGGGCATCCGTGGGGAGAGGAATGAGACTGGAGGAATGGGAAGAGAAAAGAACACCAAAGCAGGAAAAATATTCTAAAATTTCAAAGAAGAAAAGGTTCAGAACAAGCTATAATAGCCAAGGAAAAATGAAGAATGAAAGCTTTGGGCAACAAGAACATGTACAATGATGTACAATAACTCAACAGAGAGTTTCAATGTCAAGCAAGAAAGGACAAGGAAATATAGTCAAGGATGTCAACAAATAGAGAAAAACAACAACAGCAAAAACAAAAACAAAAAGTAAGAGATATTCTTAAGAAGATCAGAGAAACCACTGGAAAATTTACAGCTGAAGTAAAACTGGATAGTATTTAATAGAGGCAAATAGTTTTAATAATAGAAAGACTATACTGAAACCTTTTACAAAGTAGAATATAGGATGATAGAAACATTCAGAAGGATTCACAGGGAGATCAAAGAAGTGAAGATGGCAGTCACAACTATGCAACTGAAGCCCCATCTTTTTTTTTAACATGCATTGCAGATAAAACTTTTGTGACTCCCCACCCCCTTGTGGATGCCCCTGGATTCAAGCTCTTTTCTTATGGGTTCTCCCTACAACACAGAGAAAAGTACAAACTTGGTATTAAGTTTTCCTGAAGCAACCCACCATGCTATCCTTTTTATTTATGGGTCTAATGTCCCTCTGAGTTCCCAGATTCAGTTATCTACTTCATTGGTAACCACTAAAATATGGAAGCACATTTTGCAACAGAACACAACTAAAAAAAGTTGTGCTAGCCTTCATTCAGGCTTAAAATATCCTCAGAAGCCCAGGAACTCTTCCAAACTCAATCATCTTTTCCTGAGATTAAGGATAGCTGGTACAGGATTATCATCAATAGATTTTGTTTAAAAGTTGCTTTTGACAATGTGCAAATATACTGTATATATGAATGACAGATTTATATGGCCACTCAGTTGGCCTCTCAGTCCTGGGAGGCTAGCATCAGTACAATAAATGCAGTAATGATTTAAAACAACCCTACGTGCATACAGCAAAACCCCGCAGGCAATGATACCACCACAATACCCACACCCAATTTCTGGGGGAGGAGCCAGGTCTTTATAAAAGGCCAGCAAAGATCTCAGGGGGTATGGTGTTCCATAGGCACTGCAAAGCAGAAGGCAAAATGTCCTCATTTACAGTCTTTTCGGCTTTTGCCCATTGTAAGAAGCACTAAAAGGCTAAAGCTTTAGCAGAGCGCATGAATAGAACTGATAGGTGCACATAACTCTTTGAAAATGATTGCCTAGCATGCTTCTCTAAGGCTAAAAGAATGACCTTTAACTATCAAAGTCTTCTAAAAAGAGCTAAAGTGAGCATTTAAAAGAGGTAGAATGATCATGAACAATGATAGGACATTATTCCAGTAAGTATAACTTGGTCCCATATAGCAAGACTGTTACTTAAGTATTAATTTAAAGTATTTATTTAAATACCTGTACTTTAAATATTTGTCTCTCAAGAATGAGGGTTGGGGAAAGGTGCATTGAAATGAACTGGCTTTTCAGTAACTGGAAAAATATACTATAGATTACAGTAATGAAACACAGAGACTTTTCCCCCCTGTGGTATAATCTCGACACATATTCTACTTGCTGTTAAGAGGCACAGTACAGACAACCAGAAGAAATATAACCATGAAAACAGGTTCATACAAAGTTTGTTGTGAGATGTAGTCTGGCCATAGACTTTAGGTAACCTTTTTAAAAGCAGTGTAGCCTGTCAACAGCTGTTTGAGAGGACTGCTGTGTGAAAACTTTGTATTCCAACGTAACATCCCTCAACAGCCCCAGTCCTTAGCACAGATTCCAGGACAGGTTTGTTCCTTTGCAGTAGTGAAATGGTGAGGAAATTTGCAACCAAGCAGAGTTCAGAGTCTTTTTTTTTTCTTTTTTTCAGAATAGAAATGCTGACTTGGCATGAATGAGAAAAACAAATGAGGTTCCAATTTGTTCACACTTTAGCATTTTTAACTGCAGGTTAACTCAGAGAAAGTCAGAGCATGAGGTGATTAACGAAGCAGACATCAGATTGTCCTTTTTCAAAATTCTACTTCATGATTTTTCATTCATTTATATAGAGCATTTATATAGGCAGCTCACAACAAATCACAATTAATAACAATGTTAACAAATGGACAGTTTTGTCTAAGAGAAGGTAGTCCTTTGAATATCCTTGTCCTGAATTGCTCAGAGCTACATTATATCATCACCAGTATTTTGAAGCATTACTTCTCAAGGTGCCACCAGGCTGTCATCTGGTGACTGAAGAACAAATGTTTGCCATCTCAGCTTGTCACTAGTCAACTCTTCTAACTCTTCCAAGGACAGTTCTGCAATCTCTTTGACCCTTTTGATGTATCTGGAAACAAACTGCAATCCAGTGCAGTTATTACAATAAGGGATTCACAGACTTCTTATGCCCCTCAATTAAAATGAGAGCTATATTCTGGATTAATTCTAGTTTCTAAACTGCTTTCAAAGCTAACCCTATACAGAGTAAATTCCAGAAAAAAGGTATGCTATAATATACATTCTTCAAAAATGCAATTCTCAATTCTTCAGAAAAGGGAGAGTTGGAATATCAGCTGCAGCTGGCTGGGAGAGTCCACAAACAGCCCACAAATGATAACGCTCTCTTTTCAACTGTTGGTAGTAATTTACAATTTGGAATGGTAACCTCTTTCCTTGATTCATGTGCATGTCTCATGTCTGCATCAGCATCTCACCTAAGAAGTTCAGGACAGTATTTTAGCTTCACAATAGCTTTGAGAACTAAGGTTTGCCAGATGATTTGATGTGCCAAATAGCTTCATTTCTGAAACAAGAGCTAATGACTTGGCATATAGGAAATTATATTGAACAACAACACTTATATGTTAACACATGTACATAAGTTTGAGAAGATACACAACCTTTGTTATAAAACATTAAGGAAACAATCCCTTAAAATTCAAAATAAACTCCAGGCATTTATGTGATATTCTTTGACACATATCTGTTATCATAAGAGGTTGAAACTATTGATCAAACAGTATTGGATCACTTACAATGGTGCATTATAACATGATGTATATTTTGCTTTCAATATGAGATATTTATTACCAATATCAGAACAATATGATTTGCTCATATAAGCTTGATGGAAAGAAACATTTTGATGTACCATTAAAGGCACAAAGTGTGTCCAATATTCTATAGTGGTTAGATAATTTTTGATGGCCCCCCTGCTGCACTTGATGCTTAAGTAATTGTTTAGTTCTCCAAGGACGGTTGGGGGCATTTCAGGTAACATGGTGTGGTCATCAAAACATAAAGCCAAAATCTTCCACTCCTCATTTGGCTTTGTTAGATGTCAGACGGAAGTAGAGGAAAGAGCTGAAAAGCACATTGCCAGGTATGGGGCAGAAATCCTTCCTGCCTATCTATAGGGGAAAGTTGGTCTTTTGTTTCTAAGCTTGAAGAAGCATGCTTAACCCACGCATCATCCAAAGACACAAACAATGTAGAAACTTACTTTCTTACTTCTTCTATTGCTTTCTTACATTTGTATCTTGCTTTTCATTTAGGAGCTCAAGGTAGCCGACACAGTGCTCTCTCTGTCTTTTTTCCCTACAACAACAACCCGGTGAGGTAGGTCAGGCTGAAGGAGAGGAACAGGACTAAAGGCACCCACTGAAGGCTGAGGCTAGATGAGACCCTGAGATTCTTTGCTTGTAATCCGGCATCTTAATCACTACATCACATTGGCTCTCAAACAAATTATAGCCTAGAATGGCTATAATTTACAATGCAATAAATGGCCATGCAGTTTATAATAGTAAAGAACCAGATTTGCCATAGTGAACATGGAACTTTAAATAGGGACCATTTTTTTCCTTCAAGAACAGTACCGGCAAGCAAGCTACCAGACCTGGGCTACAAGAATCTGGAGAATCACTGGTAGTAAAGAGATGCAGAAAACTGTGAATCTTTGCTGCCAACAAGTGGTCATTTGGATTTTGTGGTCCAGGTCTGGTAGCCTTAGCCCACAATGGCTTCTCACAGTGTCAGCCTCGCGAGGTAGACCAGACAGGAAGCACATGCAGATGAGCTAATTCTACTTTATAGTAAGGTTACATTAACAGAATCTTGCAAGCCTGAAAGTACACTTCTCCCCCTGTCCCTTTTGCAGCCCAAGAAACTAGGGAGGGTCCCTTCTGAGCTGCTTGCCCCACCCACATTCCTGCTGCGGGCTAAACTGCCTTTTATCTGACCATTCCCTTGGCTGTGTCTCTTCTCCCTGTCTCCCAAGGTCATTCCCATACACCATTACATCCAGTAGGAAAAAGGGTTTTTAGTCATTTTATCTACAAGGGTTGAATGAAAAGTACTGCCTCCATCTGCATAACTTTTGTTTAAATAGGGATATTTTAATAAATGAAATGGAAAAATAATCCTTCAAATCATCTCTTTTGTTGCTTGTTTTTGCTTCTCCACTTAATCACCACCATTCACTACACACTTCGGCCCATGACAGACAAGCTTCTTAAAGCTGTTGCAAAAGAACTCCACACTTTGTCTCTCAACAAAGGCCTTTCCACCTCTTCATTTGGGTCAAACAGATGCCCATAAAGGCATTCCTTCAATTTTGGGAAAAGGTAGAAGTTTCATGGCACCAAGTCTAGACTATATGATGGATGGGGTAAGGCAGTGAGACCCAACTGTGCAATTGCCTCTTGGATGGCTCGTGCAGCCTAGCACTACCATGCTGCAGCAAATTTCCCTCCTTGTGCTTCCATGCTCAATATTTCAGAGTTTTGCGTTTGCAGTGTAGCACTCTGAGGTAATCGTGGTGCCAGGTTCTAGGAGATCTACGTGGATAACCCCATCCGCATCCCCAAAAAACGTAGCCACGAGTTTTCTTGCATGGGTTTTGAATTTTTTTTTTTTACAGGTGAAACTTTGTGATGATATTCTCTGCACTGACACTTAATTTCCGGAGCGCAATGATAAGCCCATGTTTTGTTGGCTATCCCAGTGCTGTGAAAAAATGCCTCACCTTCATTTTCGTAGCATGACAACATTTGCTAGCAAATTTCAACTCTTCATCTCTGCCATTAACGTGAGAAGACCCCATCTTGTACAAACTGTCCAATATTGAACAACATCAATAAAGTGAAGCACCCTTTCTTATGAAATGCCAAACTTGACAGCAATGTCCCTTTGACTGATCTGCCAGTTGTCTTTAATCAGTTCATCAACTTTCTCATGTGAAACATGTTGGATGCTATCACAGGTTGTTCACTTGTTCTTGATCACATAAATCAGCTCAGCATATAAATTTACCATCTTTACATTTTTTTGACCCAGTGATACAGTACTCACATCAACACAATCAGCCCCATAAGCAACCTGCATTTAGCAGTGAAGTTCAGTTGGAGGAATTCTTTCAGTGATTAGAAAGTCAATCATAGAGCGTTGCTTAAAGTCCACTGACAAATACCGTATTTTTCCGACAATAAGACGCCCCCATGTACAAGACGACCCCCACTTTTCCAACCCAAAATTAAGAAATCAATATTTTAAAGATAGTGCAGAACACATTTTTATTTAGTAATTAGTTAACATTTACCTGATACACTCGGTGGGAGGAGGTCGAAACCGTCTCTCTGCAGCTCTATTTCCAGGCTCTTTTGCTTAACTGATTACATTCAAGCACGAGTGAAACTGCCGATAGCTTGTCTCTGCAACCAGCCTCCCTCTAATTGGTTTGTTCAGCATCAGCTGACCTCAGTTACATCAGGCTCATGATTGGAGGAAGTCTGTTTGGGAGACAAGCTATTTCACTCGTGATTGGAGGCTAGCAATAGGAGGAAGCCTCTCTGCAGAAACAAAGTATGGGCAGTTTTGCAACCGCGCGATTCTCGGCTGACTTCCTTGAATAAGACGCCCTTCAGTTTTTAGGGTAAGGATTTTAGAAAAAAGTATCGTCTTATACTCGGAAAAATACGGTACTCACTGTGAGCTTCCATTTCATGAACAGCAAGTTCCCACTAAGTGAAGTGAAAGTTCAGATGCTAAGAACACATCAGAGCGCCTAGCATAGCAGTACTGCCGTCTATTGAAGACTTATAACTTACCACTTTTCATTCAGCCTTCATTTTTATTGTGAAATAGTTATTTTATAATTATATTATTATACTATAAATATAAATATATATATTATATTTCAACCAAAATGACACGTGGTGGTTTACAATGTAAGTTGTACTAAAGAACATTATTGACTGTTAATACTAACCCAACTGCTAAAGCACAAAACCAATATGTACAGGATCACATCTGGATGTCCACCTGCAACCCATTATTGCATTTCTTCTGGAATTTATTTTCAAAAAATATGGATACTGTATTACTCAGTTCTAAAATGAGGTAGTTGCTCATCATAAAACACACTGTATTCTGATTTTCAGCACAACTTAATCTAGAAATTCAGACTATTCAAACCAGCATATAACTTGCAACCACTGAATTGCATGTCATTTATTTAAAATATAAATAGAACAGCATTGGTTTTAAACTAGATCTGGCCAATTTATCATTTTTAATTATTCTTCTTTGAGTAACATATCTGTGACAGATTTCAATTTAGTTTTGCAATTCTCTTAAATTTCAAAAGCGCCTTCTTGGGTACCAGGAGAACATACTGTTCAAGAAACAAGCATTAACAAATGGGAGGAACCCAGATGCCTAAGCTTACAATTCTGTATTATCAACTTATTTTAAACATTATCACAGGATTTAATTTCTTCATGTAAACAATTTTTAATACATCTGCAGGTACATGTTAAGAGGTGAGAGATGTTACCGTAATAGTTAAGTTCTCGAATGTAAGATTTACACCAGTTTGGAAGAAAGAGTTTTGATGTAAAAAAAACAAAAAATTAAATAAATACAGTCTTTTCTATCCAGTTGCATTGCTAGCATACTGGTACAACTCCATCTATTTCACCAGAGTTGTGCCAACATACCCTGGTGATTAATTTCACTACTTGCATTGCTGAAAGCTGTAATGTTTCATTTTTCATACATTAATAATATGGTTGTCATTAGGCTTATTTTACCAAATATATTTTCTTTATTAATTTATTGCATTCAAAATTTGAATTATGTTCAGCAGAACATTTTGGCTTTGCTGAAGCCAATGGAAAAGCAGAATTGGTTTGGCATTGACTTTTCTTCAGCCAGAATACCTCCCAAGTTTTCTGGCCTGTTTTCATATCACTTTTTCATACCACCTGGAAAAAAAATCAATTTTTTTCCTCAGGGAGCTTCAGGCTCACAGATTTGGTTCTAAGGGAAAAAAAATTGCTTTACATACTAGCATTTGCTATCAACTACAAGAACACTGTAGTATATAATCAGTGGTGTCCACAGCAAATTGTGGTGGCTCCAAAATAATGATACAAGTGCAATGACATAATCATGCAAATGGTGTGATTAGCTATTTGTGTCAGGATGTCTGATGCAAGTACCTAAGTTCCAGCATTTGCATGGTTAGGTCAACACACATGTTGTCATTTGCCTTCCCTTGCCCCTGCCCCCCACCTCCGCTCCCATGAACACAACGTTTAGCTGGTTTACTTATGAGTGAAAGGTTGTAGGAGTGATACCAAGCACATCCATGTTTGTGCTGTGATCTGAGGGAGACTGGATCATGTTATAATGAACATTATTTTGGCTGGATTTTGCTTTCTTTTTGATGTGCTAGAGTTTTATAAAACAACTTCTGTTCATTAGTTAGGTATGATGCTTAGCAGTTGGAGAAATGCTGTCCATCTCAACCTTGGACTAATCCATAGTTCTCCAAGGATACACCAATTATTTCTTTAATCCTATCCATCCCCTTTATACATTAACTTTCCCTTCTGCTTTCCTCAATGTTGCCAAGCAGACTTGTTTTTTCTAGCCCATTATCCATTTGCAACACATGCCCAATATACGTGAGTTTCTGATTGTTGATCTTTGCCTCAAGGGAGCAGTCTGTCTTTATTTCATTCAGGATCAATTGATTGGCTTCTTGCAGACCATGTTACTCGTAGTAACCTTCTTCAGATCCATAATCCAAAGGCATCTGTCTTCTTTCTCTTGCTCTTCCTCAATGTCCAGCTTTCACAGCTGTATATTTCTCCTGGAAAAAAACATTGCTTTAACTATTCTGATCTTTGTTGTCACAGATATATCCTATCTTTCATAATCTTGCCTAAGTTTGTCATTGCCTTTCTCCCTAGAATTAATCTCCCCTTCATTGTCCATCTTTATCTATTCTTCAACCCCCTGAAATATCAATATGCACATTTTCATTTTTTGCTGTCCACTGTGAGTTCAGTAAACATGCTGGTTGACATTGCCATTGTATTTTTAACTCAGATTTTTCACTTTCCATTTTTACTTTCATAACCAGCTCTACAGGTAGTCCTCGCTTAACAACCACAATAGGGACTGGAAAATTTGTTATTAAGCGGGGCGGTTGTTAAATGAGCTGCACTCAATTTTACGACCTTTTTTGCAGCAGTCATTAAGTGAATCGCCATGGCTGTTAAGCGAATCACATGGTTGTTAAGCAAATCATGCGGTTCTCCATTGATTTTGCTTGCCGCAAACTGGCTGGGAAAGTTGCAAATGGCAATCATGTGATCCCGGGGTGCAGCAACTGTTGTAAGTATGAGCTGGCTGCCAAGGACCTGGATTGCAATCATGTGACTGTGGGGGTGCTGCAATGGTTGTAAGTGTGACAACCAGTTGTAAGTCCCTTTGTTTAGCACTGTTGTAACTTTGAATGGTCACTAAACAAATGATCATTAAGAGAGGACTACCTGTACTAGGTTACAAAGTGGTGTCTGCATAACTTAAATGATTAGTGTTTCAACTTCAAATTTTAATTCCACTGTTATTTCTTCCAATTCTGCATTCCTATAAAAAAATTGCTGTATGTTAAATAGATATGGGAGCAATATGCATGTTTGTCTCACTGCTTTCCCTGTTCTCAATTACTGCTTTTCCAAACCTAGTTCTTACAATAGCTTCTTGTTCATTATAAAGTTACCTCAGAAAAATAGTATGATGTTCTAACATATCCATTAGATTTAACACAGTCCATATTATGGCATGATCTACAAAATTAAAGGCCTTGTTGTCAATACAGCAAAGATAAAATTTATTTTCTTTCTCCATTATTCATCTTATGTTAGCTGTTTTATCTATTTTATCTCATGTCTCATTGCTTTTTCTGGAACCTGTGTGTTCATCTGGCATTTCTGTCGCCATGGATGGCTCTATTCTTCTTTGTAAGATCTTAAGCAAACTTCATTTATGATAGGGATCAAAAAAGTATTTCAAAAATTTGCACATCCTCTTGCACTTTTCTTCTTCCATGCAGGTGTATACCCCAATCTTTTCCCACCTCTAGGCCCATCTTGCTGACTTTCTAGGTGCTTTCACTATCTCTTCTCCTGAAGCTTTAAATAGTTCTCTAAGTATTTCATCTGTGGCTGGTCTGTACCACTGGCCTAGAGTCTCTCATACCTCACTTTCTAATGGTGATGATTCTCTCTGTAAATAGGTATTTCTGTCATTCTATCCATTTGGAAATAGTTTTTATTTTCTTATCAACATCATTTGCTATCTACTAGATCCCTCTCACTGTTCCTCTTGAGCTTAGTGATAATTATCCTGTGGTTTCTTTGGTTTTCTTAAAATATTTCTTGTATTCGCCTCTTTTGCCTTTCTTTTTGTTATTTTCTTCTATTTATTGACATTCTTGATTATCTTTCCTTGTTCTTTCTTGCTTCACACTGAAAGCTTTGTTAAGTCATTGCACATCCTTCTTGTTACCCAAAGCTTTTCATCATCTTTCCATGGCTGTTGTGATAGCTTGTACCAAAAGACACTTGAATCTTTTCCCCTTTGAAATTTTAGAAATACTTTTCCACATTGGTTTTCATAGTATCTCCTATCTTTCCACATTACTTCTCAGGTTCTCTTTTGCATAAATTAAATATACTTAATCTGTACTTCACACTGATTTTATATTCCGACTGATCACCCTGTGGGTCAAATCTTATTGGCATATTTCCCCTCTCTAATTTTTTAAACTTTGTATTTGGCAACAGTAATCCATAGTCTATTACACAATCTGCCCCTGAAAATCTGCTGGTTGACTAGATTATATTCTCCAACTTTTGTTTCCTATTAGGAAATCAATTTAACTCTAGTGTTGTCCATCTGGTGATATCCAACAGTAGAAACTGCATTTATGTTGCTTGAAGCAGATGTTAGCAATGAACTAAGAATTTTCTTCAGAAAACTCTATTAACCTATTTCCTGCATTATTGTGTTTATTCAGTCCAAATCTTCCACTAATTCCAGGTTCCTTAATTTCTCAAACGGTCACATTCTAATCATTCATTAATTCTAAGTCTCTTCTAGATTTAGTATCTCTTGCAATTTGCCATTATTTTCTTTAAAGTCTTCTATCATTTTGTCTATAGCAGAGATATTCATTTGTATAATATTGATGTTTAGTAGACATTCACTAATTCTAATAGACATTCAGTCCTATGGGTTATAGGGTTATAACCAAGCATTCTTCAGCCATGCCCTTTGAGTAACATTGCCACTCCATTGCTTCATATGACCCATGCCCTTGATTTGAAGTGGCCCGTTCTGATTCAAATCAATTTATTCCTAAAACATCCAATTCAGTATATTTCATTTCCACTTTGACTTCCACTTTTCTATAGTTCATGCTTCTTGTATTCCATTTTCATAAGATATCTGTTCTTATAGCATTAGTACTGGCACCATTAATGCAGACTTCCTTGTGGCTTTGGTTTAGCCAATTCATCATCTCTTTAAAGTTCCATGTCCTCCCCAGACTACAGAAATATCTTCCAACCCAAAGAGTTATCTTCTGACACCCATACTTGTCTAAATGTTTCAGATAAACATGTTTGTGCAGTTTTCTTGGCAACAATACAGAAGTGGTTTGTCAGTGTCACCTTTTGGGTTTGATCATGGAACATCTTTTCCCAGATGAGTTGGCTTTCCTCACACATGCAAAGCCTCACCTGTCCCATTGTGAAGTACTCTTTCATAGTTGCTAATATATGTGATTCCACAAGATGTTCCCACTCCACTATTAAGCCCTCTCACCATGTCAGATTTGCAATACAGATTCATGTCCTTCCTGGTTGGTCAAGATCTCCTGAGAGATGACAAGTGGTTGGATCCAAGTGGTGCTAAATGCTTCTTTAGGGGATAGGACAGTTTGTTTATTTATTTCTATGTCACATTTATATAGCTTCCCATCTCACACAAAGCGTTGTACAACAATTAAATAAAATAACCAATCCATCTGCTTTGAAAGAGGCAGTGGTCCATCCCTCCTCAAGAAGCCATTCTTGCATTCAACAATACTGGACAATTTTTATCCACTTTATTGAGAAGGTGGTAGGCTCACAGCTTCAAAGAGTCCCGGAAGAAGCAGATTTTTGGATCCTTTCCAGTCAGATTTCAGGCCAAATTATAGTAGCAAGATGACATTGATCATGCTTAAGGATGATCTCTGGAGGGCTCAGGATGGTGGTGATGTTTTCATTCTTGTGCTCCTAGATCTCAGGGGCTTTTAAAACCACTGATTTTGGTATCCTTCAGGACTGGTTTAGGGGGTTAGAAATGGGGGCACAGTTCTATGATGGGTCCCTTCATTCCTCTAAAGTAAATTCTAGCTGGTGTTGGTTGATGGGAGAGAGGTCCAGCCCTAGACCCCTGATGTGTGCATTGCCCCTGAGCTTGACTCTCTCCCCATTCCTATTTAACATCTAGATGAAGCCACTGGGTGAGCTCATATGCTGATATGGGGTGAGATATCACGAGTATGCTGATGCTACCTCTGCTGTGGACCGTACAAGTGATGTTGTTGAGGTTCTTAGTGCCTGGAGGCATTGAGGGTCTGGATGGGGAAGAACAGGCTTCAACTCAACCCTAGCAGAAGTAGCTGTGGGTTTTTGGCCCCCCTGGATCTGGAGATTTTCCACCCTTAATTCTAGATTAGGTAGCATTTCCCCAGACAGTTGGTAGGTAATGTGGACTCATGACTGCTGCTTGGGGAGCAGGTGGCAGCTGTAGATGGGAGGGCTTTTGCACAAATCCATCTTGTGCAGCAACTGCACCAGTATCTGGATCAGGAGGCTCTGCTCACAGTCATTCATGCCTTAGTCACTTCTCAACTGGATTACTGCAATGCCCTCTACAAGGAGCTGCCCTTGAAAAGCATTAGAAAGCTTCAGCTGGTCCAGAATGCAGCAGTATATGCAGCACATGCACTAAGGTTTTGCAGTGGCTTCCAGTAAGCTTCTGAGTGCAATTCAACATGCTGGCTATCACCTTTAAAGCCCTACATGGCACAGGGACAGGTTATTTTCAGCACCAACTAGCTCCAATGGTCTCTGCCTATCCCAGCAGATCCAGCAGGATGGACATGTTCTGGGTCCCTTCTGTGAAACAATGTCATCTAGTGCCTTCTCAGTCACAGCATCTGCTTTACTGAAGAAGCTCCCCCTTGAGATCTGGATAGATCCAACCGTATGGCCTTCTAGAAAGCCATGAAGCCCTGGCTTTTCCCTCAAGTGTTAGGGTCTAGTTGTTAGTAGGGTTGGATATGCATGTTTTGGTGGTGTGAGTTAGTCATGAGGTGCCTTGGTTATTGTACTATGATTATTTTGTAACTATATTTTTCTCTTGTTTTATATTGGTTTTATAATATACTTTTTTGTGTGTGTATTGTTTGTTAGTCACCAGAGTTATTTGTTTAAGATGGGCAGCCATATAAATTAAATAAACAAACAAACAAACAAACAAACATCTTGGGAGGATTTCTTTGTTGCTTTGTGTTTATATCTGAGAGGACCCTAAAGCAAAGCTCTAAGATACACTGAAATGGAAAATTAACTGAGGGAGAAGCTATTGTTCTATTTCTGTAGCAAAATAAGACTGACCAACAGCTGGGATGGGATCTACCTAAGAATCCATACAGTAGATGACATGGAGAAAGAGATGGACATCATGTCACATGAAAGCAAATACACTTGATTCCCGGTATTACCAAGTACACTACATGTGACAATAACAGGCAAATCCCGTTTTCCTCGTTTTTACTACTATTTTAATTCAGTTATTAGTCAATTTAAATATTTCTCTATTTTTAAACGGAGACTTATTTAACAGTTCTTATGTGCCTGCCAAGTTATTAGGTGTGAAAATACAAGCACTGAACTAGTCTAGTACAACTCCCTCTGGAAAGCACTTATCTACTCAGCACTTATCAGTGTTAAATATGCTTCCCATTTTATACATTTTAGTTTAAATTAGGATCTAATTGCCTTATAGTTATGTTCCTGAAATTAGTTTCACTTAGCTAATAGCTTTATACTTATCCATTTGTACTTAAAATATTAAAAGTGTGTTCATCTTACTATTTTTTTAAAAAATAGTGAGAAATCTGCCTCATAAACACATCCACTAAAAGTTGGTCTAAAGGAACATAAAAGAATCAATGTACAGCTCTATTAAAAGTCTTTCTTTTCAAATGAACTTTATCCTTATTTTACCCAAATAACTAAACAGATGCCTGTAACTTTTGTTTTATTGTATGGTGCTTTCTTAAGCTGCGATTAGATGAGTAAGATGTTGCAATTTTGAATAAGCGGGTATTAGGGACAATGTAGATTAACATGATGCAATGGCATTTGTAGGGGATAATGGGCAAACAGGAAAATGTACATCACAGCATCTTGACACAAAACCCACAACCTGAAATACTTGTGTCACATGACATGATGCAAGGTGTAAGGGCAGAGTTTGTGCCACCTTTTTTACACAATCTTGCGTTGCTACAGACACCTGTAGTGTGAATATGGCCTAATATGTAACCCTAATAGGGACACCTTCAGATACAGAGGACAAAATATAAACTGTTTTTCAAAAGATGAATCTCCACAAACAGAATATTTCTGTCAGTGATTATAAAGCAATCAGCAAAAAAGGCATTTGGCACTACAGTATTTTTATTGATTCTCAGCTATATCCATATTTGAACCGTTCTGTCACCAGACGTTTCAGTGAGGACTATTTAGAAATTTGGTCTCCCTATACTGCTTTATTTTTTGTTTAATTTCTTCCCTTTCTTCCTTCTTTTAAGGTAAGATAAGCTGACTCAGTGTAAACAAATGAACTGCATAGAATTATACGAGATACATAAGATTAATTTAAACACTTCATATGATAAATATTAATGTTATTTTTTCACAAACAAGGAAAAAGAAAGATTATCATATTTTCCTATTATATAGATTAAAAAACTGAAAAACAATGTAAATAAATGAACTTTGTTGTCAGAGGTTTTACACATTGAAACTCACCAGGTCTGCATAAATTTCTGGGAGACTAGGCAGAAGTTTAATCAAAGAAAAACTGATGGTATGGAAAAACAAGCCACAAAATTACTTAAGACTACCAGTTCCTAGCCAGTTTGCTGCTATTTAGTCATTGTCCAGATCTGTGCAGCCCAGATCTGTAACCCTAGGGCAGTGTTTCTCAACCTCAGCAACTTTAAGAGGTGTGGACTTCAACTCCCAGAATTCCTCAGCTAACATTCTGGGAATTCTGGAAGTTGAAGTCCACCTCTCTTAAAGTTGCTGAGGTTGAGAAACACTGCCATAGACTATCTTCATTTTTAAGAAGGCAAATCAGAGCTAGTGTGGTATAGGGCTAATACTCACAAATCCTTGGTTTAAGTCTCCACTTGAACATGGAGCTCACTTTCTCATAACCCAATATAATGCACAGTGGTGTAGTTACGAAGATAAAATGAGGGGTGTTTTCAGCTACATTGCCTTGAGCTCCCTAGAAAAGTTGGCATATTAATATTAGAAATAAATGTATCTGCAACTTTAAATTGCTGCAATTAGTTAATATTGTTACAGGGTCATTCTCACAATTCTTCACGCCTGTAAATGAGAAATTCTGAAATATTGCTAGAAGTTGACAGCTAGGGTTTGAACCATACAAACTGACTCCATTACTTGATGGATTTGTTAACTAGAGATAACTATGGTAAAGATAACAGCAAGCATTTTAAATCAACCAATTCTTAGTCTAATCTACACAGTCTGTTTTGTAGCCTGGGCCTGCTTACTTCTATGAGACCAACAGAAGTTCCATTAATGCTTCACAATCTACAGGATCAGAGCTACAACAATCCATGGTTCTCCATACCCAAGAATATTAGAAACATACTTAGAAGAATTGTCCGAGTTTGCCTAATTGGCTTAGTTTGTCAAACATGTTTTAGAGAAAAGGTGAAATGTTGAGGTGTTACTTCTCAGCAACACAGAAAAACTCCTAGGCAGTTTATGCACTTTTCAGGATTTAAGGTGGAACTCAGTTACCCCAGGGATAAGCCATCTGGTGTCTGCAGGCAGCAACGTGTCTAGATGTCCACCAGGTATCTTGAACAATCTTTCTTCAGAGGAACTTTTTAAATAATAATTTTTAAAAGGAAATGGGAAACTGTCTTGATACAAAGCAAAGGATCTAATGTCCTCTAGCATCATTTTTATTTAAAGGAATGCCTTTAGGCCCTGCAAAATTTTACCTGGAATTCTATACTGTACATCCATCTGGAGGGCGATTTGTGCAATTTTGGGTGCTTTGTAATGGATCAGAATCAGGCCCAGAGGTGTCCATGGGGGGGGGGGGGGAGGTGTAAAAAAAAAAGTCAAGATGGTAGCAATCAAACTGTGCAGTCAAAGCCCTGTCCCCTTTTTTGTGTCTCACAACACACATAAAAAAGACAGATCGTTGACTTTTTCACCCCCTCCCCATAAACACTCCTGAGACCCACCATGGCAACTTGTTTGTGAATGTGCTTACTGGAAGTTTTCAAAATTTCAACTGTTCCTTCAGCCGAAACATTGCTTGCCTGTGATTTAAACACTTTCTTTGAATTAAGTTCCATCCCATTGATTTAGGCTAATGCCTAGAGAGAGTTTGAGCCAGTTTGACTTAGTGGTGAAGGCACCAGAGTAGAAACTGGGAGACCAAGAGTTCTAGTCTTGCCTGAGGCACGAAGCTGGCGGGGTGACCTTAACTTCAGCCTTCAGGAG
>NW_028277112.1:3915000-3940000 GCF_059951505.1 Python bivittatus | reverse complement strand
CTTTGTCTTGGTCATATCCAATTCTATGAATGACCCAAAATGGCTTCCAGAACATCACTCAAAGACCGAGTAACACCCTAAGTCCATCAAATTTTGTATATGCCTGCTCTTTGGGGTAATACTAATCTGCCTTACAGGTTACTGGACATTCAAAATATAGCAGAGAATAAACTCCCCTGCTGTTTGAACAAAGGCAGTGATTGCCACCAATATTTTAAGAAGCAACCACAGATCCATCCAGCTGTGCTTTTGGCTACCATGTGAAATGGCTCAGTGTGTATTTATTATATACCAGATCAGGGAGTTTCCCTCCAGTCTAGCCCTTATTCTGTTAAGTCGTGGGGGGAATCCTTACCTATGGTGTGGCAAGCTTAAATTTGACAAAAGTTGTAACGTTCAACTACTTGTTTAGTTGTCAGTACATTTCTTTCTAATAATGTAATATTGTACAAAAACAAATGGACTGGATTTTTTATGGTTAAAAGCTATCTTTTGGAATTATATTTACAGGGTTCATTAGTACATCATGCTAAGCTGTGGTTTATCCATGGTTAAATTCAGTTGACGGATCACAATGGTTTATAAATGACAATAGCTGGGTTTATACAACAGGCCAAGCCAGAGGCAAGCAACTGTGGGTAAATCCAATTCCTGGCTGTTTGCCTGTAATGTGCTTATTCATGGTTAACTAACCATGATTTGTTCAACCCCTTTTCTTAAAATTTGCACAACACTGAATTGTAAACTGATAAAAGAGGCTGTATTCTCAGATGCTAGGCTGAAATGCAGTTGGCTAGGTCAAAGTTCAGCATTTGTGCAATCCCAGTCCCAATCTTTTAAATTTTTTACATTCACCCAAGCCCTGTGGTATATTGTTATTATTCCTACAGTACTTGATAAAACATTGAGGATGTTTCAGAAGCAAGCACTTCCCACTGACTTTGATAGGGCAAATTCTGAGAAATTATGTACTTGTTAGACGTATCCTGCCTTTCCTCCAGGAGCTGAAAGTAATGTTTGTAGCACTCCCTCCTCCCTTGCCCCCTCCCCAGCAACTCTGTGAAAGACACTGGGCTGAGAGAGTGATGGAGTGTTCCAATGTCACCCAATGAGTTTCTATAGCTGAGGATGGATTGGACCCTGGGGCTCCCTGGTCCTAGTCCAACACCTTACCATATATCAGTGTTTCTCAATCTTGGCAACTTTAAGATGTGTGGACTTCAACTCCCAGAATTCCCTAGCCAGCATGCTAGCTACAGAATTCTGGGAGTTGAAGTCCACACATCTTAAAGCTGCTGAGGCTGAGAAACACTGCTATACATCATTACTGGTAGTACATGAGTTATTCCTAACCTTCCAAGAAATCTGTGTTTGTGCTGAGATATGAAGGAGACTGGATTATCTTAGTTATGTAGTTATAGCTATCCTAGCAGGATTGTTTGGTCCAACCCCTATGACACTGCCAGATAGGAAGACTAGGTCCTTTTTCCTCAAGTAATAGCCCATGAATTGGGGAGGAGCTTCAGTTTACTTTTACTCATATGAATTAAAGAAACTGTTGAAAACAAAGGAATGAGAGAGGGCAAATGACTGCAGGCTGATGCTGAAAATGCAGATCCCTTTGAAGATCCTGCTTGGGAGGGGCTCTTTGGCATTTAACTTTTTTATAATGTCTGTACAGGATGGTTTCCTTTTTTTATTTCCCTGTCCAGTGACTTCTTCCCTTGTTTCATCTCCATCCAGTTTTGTTCATTCCCTTCCTTTCAACACTACTTCCTCCTTTCCCGTCTTTTTTGCCGTTCTGCTGGAAGGAAGGGGGAATGTGTGTGTAGCATGTTTCTGCTTGTCTTGTGTATATGAGACTGGTTGATACATGCAAAAAAGAGATCAATTAAATTTGTAAATGGGCATGCTATTTGACAGGCAATTAATTTTAAGTAGTAGGTATTAGTTCTATATAATTTTTATATTGTTCTGGACCTACATTTTTGGGAGGGAGGGTATGGATTTTGGCAGTATATGTGTGACCACACACACAGTGGATTCCAAAAGTTGCTTCAAGGTGTGAACATAACACCCATCTTTAAAACAGCCCTCTCATCTTTCTTTTGCATAAACATAGTATATTGTGGCTGGGTTCATAAACACTGAACCAATCCTATTGTGGTGGGTTTGATTTTGGCTTAGCATGTTGTTCAAACTGGCCAATGTGATTTGTAAACTATGGCTTAGTATGTTATGTGAACTTGGCCAGTTGTGGCTTATTCAAACCATGCTAAACTTATCATGGCTTAGTGCAATGTATGAACCAACACTGAGAACAGACTTGTTACCCAGATGCCCCATATCGTAGTTTACCTCAAATGAATTAATTTAAATGAAAATGAAGCAGGGTAAAACTGCTGAAGTTATTATAACTGAAGTTATTATATCCTTTTGTACAAGAATCATAAACAGACCACTCGCTTTGGAACAGTACCTAAAAATTGCAGACCATTGCTGTCCACTGAAATCCTGTTTACAGTTCAGTAGAGATTCATGAGGATTTTCAGAGGAAAGGATGTGTTAGGAAAAATCATAATATTTATAATGAACTAAGAACCCCCAATTTCTTATAATCTTTGACAGCCACAAGGCTAAGTGCACACATTGTGAAAAAAGGGGAGAAAAATATATAATCAAGGGAGTGGGGATTAAATAAGTAGCTGCTGGATGCCTTGATTTCTATTTGATCAATAAATCATCAAGTGTCTTAAGTGCTTTATTCACCATTAAATTAAATGAAAAATACTTTAACCTACCTCCCTTGTGTCAGCAGATAAAGCTAATAATATTTTTCGGTAATATTTCAATTTAGGTATTTAAATGCAGCAAATGCCTTGGGACTTTTTTCCATTGGAATAAACAGAAAATGGTCTTCCGGTTTAAATGTAAAAAATGTTTTTTAGAGGAAAGAGCTATTTAAATAGAGCATGTTCATGGGTTAATATGTTTAAGTGGTCTATTAATAGGTAGGCAACACAATGTGTTTACCCTTGAAAGAGATTTCAGAGGGTTTGTAAGGCAGAAGCAGCTTTTACCTTAGAAGTCACAGCACTTACAGCTTCACATTAAGTAACCTTTTCTCTGTTTACCCTTTCCTTTTGTTTTCACCTCTAAATTAAGTTCACTTTTAACTCTTTTTTGCCAGCTTTGCTTTCCTCAAGACTTTTCTTTTCTTGACAGATCCAGGGTGAATAACACTCCAGGGTTTTGCTGCAATATTATTGCCCCCCCCAACTTTTTTTTATGACAATATCTCCTCCTGCTGCTAATTAAAAAAAAAACATTTTACTAACATTTTATTAACATAATTTAGTGGGGCACTTTGGGATGAAGCAATTCCTTTATCTGTTTGTAAGGTGGACTTTTCTGGGGCGGGGGTAGGGGGAAGTATATGAAAAGTAAGCAGGGTTTCATTGGATGAGATGCAGATCTTTAGGATATAGTCAAGACTTTTATAAGTAAATCCTAACTGCCAAAACGAGATAAATATTAAAGGAGCCAAACTTCAAATGTTTTCAGATCTAAAAGATTCACGGAACTGGTGAAATGATGACAATGGGAGCTGAAGCATTTTAAATAGAAGCTTTACCTAATTGATGTGTGACTGCGTATCAGATCTGGTGCTGATTGTGGGTGGGTGGGTGTCCGCGCGTGTGTACACACGCACGCACGCACAAAACCTCCATGCGTTCTCTCGAGCGATAATAACCTGGTGCTGCCCTAAAATCGCGGTCGACAGATATGAGCTTTAATTGCCAACTTAGCATCTTCGTCACACCTCCCAGCCCATTAGACGCCGCAGCCTCACCTAGGCCTACGGGCGAGCTCAGCGGCCTCAATGGCCAGCGCCTGATTATACAGCCAAGCTGCTAATTTAGCGAACCGCCCTGAGCGGGTGGACTTGATGGACGCCACACGCCGGAGTCAGGCGCGCGCTCGGAGGAGGCGCCGGAGTCTCCGCGGCTCCCACCCCCTCCGCCAGCCGCCTCCCTGCGGAATGAGAAGCGGGGAATTAGCGCCGGAGGTGTGGGCAGGCAGGGAGCCGAGCAATTAGCACCGAGATGCCGCCTGGCCGACCGAGGCGGGAGGAGGGGACGGTCGCGGGCAGTCACTGCCCGCCGACCGAGCAGCTCCAGCGGCTGCACCGGCAGCCAGAAAGCGCAAGGGGGTCCAAGAGCCGGGTAGCGGCTGGAACCAGCCCATCTGTTTGCCGTCCCTCTTGGAGGGCGTCGATCTGGGCTGGGGCGCTGTTTGGCGCGAAGAAAGAAAAGGGCCTCGCGGCGGTGGCAAGCCGGGCCCTGCGTGCGGCGGCGGGGAAGGGTCTCCCTTGGCCAGCGCTGCCGGTCCAGCAGCCAGGTCTTAGCCGCCCGCGCTGAGCTGTAGCCGGCGGAAATCCTAGATGGAAAGGTCAGGCTTAACCGCACTGGGGTGAGGAGGAAGGGAGCTTCCTCCGCCGTTGGGCCGGGCATGTTAGTTTTGACAAAGCCGGTCCTGCATTCCCGCTTTCCTACGTGCGTTCGCGGTGCTTGGCAAAATCCTGGCAGTTCTTTGGGGCACTTGATTGTACGCAGGATGGGTGTAACATGCGAAGTATTCAGTACACTCCTGTCGGGTGGAAACAGCGTCTGGAAACGTCCTTCCACCATTCTTCTATGGGAAAGCGCCACCATTCTTTCTTTCTTTGGGTGCAGCGAATTCATATGGGTCAGGCAATCTATAGTAGGGGTGAACCTGCGCCTACTGTGGTGCCCTGCCGTACGTGCTGTTTCAAAATACTGCAACCAGCAGCAAATGCACACATGGGTGGAAATGCATCTCTGTGGGTATTCATGGCAAATCGGAGAGGCCGTTGAGGACCTCCCTGCTCCCGCGCCAAGAAAGCTCAGGGAAGTCAGAGGAGAGGGAGGGACGTGGTGATTTGCCCAAAGCAAAAGCCTTTCGGGAGATTTGAACCCAGATTCCATCTGCTATAGTGGTCTGTCTTTGTGTATCAAGATGGATGAAATACTTAAGAAATATTGGTGCAGAATCCATGCAGAAGATTGCATAACTGTGTTTAGATTTGTGAGTGTGTGTCAGTATCACAGAAAGGAAGGCAGTAATGTGCCCTATTAATATCCAACATCTGATTCCGCATGTAGGAATCGCGAGGCCTGCCCCTTCGCTCCATCATGGTGGCACCTACAAAGGCATTTCCGAAATAACACCCGTGTCACTGAACGAGCACAGGAACGTCTTAAAAAAACAAAACAAAACAGCAACCCTGTGCAGGATTTATCTGGAATATGCCAGTGGGGCAGAGACGCGCCAGGGATACAGACACGCCCTTTGTTCACTGGCCGTGAAGCTGCGGGCAGCCCTCCTTCGCTGTACCAGCAAAGACTCCCTCGAAAGGAACGGCTTTGCAGGCAGCTCGCGTGTATCTGGAGTTGTGCGAGGGCGCCACCTGCTCCGGGTTGCGGCAAGGACAGGGAGGCGCCTGCTGCCGCAGAGACCCGTTTTAATTGCGGGCAAGAAATGCTGTTGATGCGTTAGGCAGATCTTTCAGCATGCAGGAGGGGGGCTGCCTTAGCCTCTCCTCCTGGGCAGATGTTCCTGTGGTGGTTTCTTGACAAGCCCCTTTAATCACGAGGCCCCTTTAATCACGAGGCAAATATTAGTGTGGGAGAAATCTCTGCCTACTGCATAAACCTGCGTGTAAACGCGCGCGTCTGAACTGGATTAGAACGTGGTGTCTCCAGCAGCCCCGGAAGTTTGGGAAGCGTCCTTGCGACCCAAAAGATCCGGGCCGTGAGGCAAAGGGGCAAGCGACACCTCCCCCAGCCGGGCCCCTGCTGCTCAGCGGGCCAAGCTGGTGGCTCGGGGCGAGCGCTGTGCCGGGGCATCTCTGGGCCCGGCGCTAGCTGGCTGAGGCGGGTCTCCTGGCATCGCTGCTCTTAGATATTCGCCCGATGGGCGAGGGCTGCGTTATTAATTGTGGCCGCGCCTTTGCTTGCTCTTTGCGAGAGCGGCGTTGTAAATTGGCTCTAATAAATATTAGCCGCTAGATTAGGCGAGGTGAAGCTGGCGCGGCGCTCCATTTTCGACCTGTAGCCTCTGCAAAGCCGCCAGTTCTGCGCCAGATTAGCCCCATCCATCCAGTGTCAATGGTTGTCTTGTTGAGAAAATCAGTGAGTAAACACGGCTGACAGAGAGGGGGCTCAGCTGATTACTCATACAAATAGACTGCAAACTCCTCCAGGAGAAGCTGTTTCGAGAGATGGGCTTCTCGCATTGACAGCGCGGCTTCTCCCAGGATCGGGTGTCCTGCTGTTCCCACTTTGTCCTCCATCAATCACACAATTGTGTCCGGGATGTTTTATAGAGTCACTTAATATCCCTGCCTTCATCTCTATTCACTTAGAGAATGATCTGCCATACGGGGGGGGGGGGGGGGGAATGGCTTCTCTGCTCCTTTGCTCTCCCCAGAATGGGACGCAAGGCAAACCCGGGCCACAAAGGCTTTGGTGGGGAAACGCAGCCAATTTGGAGCGGGGGGGGGGGGGCGGGCGGGCGGGCGGAGAGGGGAGCCTGAAATATCCTGCCTGCCTTTCTGATGCAAATATAGCGAACCAGCCACGGGATATTTCATTTTCAGTCAAGCCTGTGATGTAAATGCCATTCCCTTATTGTCTAGCTTTATTAAACGACACCCCCCCCCCAGCTTCTTAGCATCATTGGAAGTAAAGCAGAAAGTAAGACAGGGGGAAGAGAAAGAGGAGAGCGAGGATGGGGAAAGCCAAGGTGGGGTTCAGCTCGGTGCAAAAGGAAAGATGCAAAGATTATAAGCAAACGCCAACCCAAGTTATTGTTTCACGTTGATGAACTGTCTCGACTTTAACCGATTAATGGCTCAATTAACCGCTTTATTTAAATGTTGCACAATCTCGGTATCGGTGGTATCTTGGAGCTATATACTGACGGTCAGAAATAAATGATGCCAGAAAATAATGTATGGTTGTTGGGTTTTTTGGGGGGGGACTGCCTCCAGTGCTTCCCTCGAAACAAGAGGTGAGGTCAGTCTGACAACAATGCCACCAGCGCTGTGCGCAGCTCCGACTGCACAGATCTGAAGATTGATTTCTTGAGCACGCTTACTTGTAAGCAGGTTTCCTTAAAATCAATGACACTGACTTGAAAGTAAATGTACAGGGGGCGGGAGGCGTGCTAGGTTGAGGCTAAAGGCACCGATTACCACCAGGCGCTTATGAAAAGGATCCCCATACACAGCTCCGAAATAAAATCAGGTTAAATTAATTGGAATGAAAATACCTATTTGTTAAAAGCAGACTCCAGACATTAACAAAACTAGAATAGCCAGGTCGTTTGGGTTTGGGTAACCTCATTTAAAAAGCCTCTATCAATCTAAAAATAAATAAATAATAATAATAAAAAATTGGCTGGCGAGATCGAATGGCTGTAACTTAGGAACTGAGATTCAGTAGTGAAACCCAAAATAATTCAAAAAACGTTTTGCTTTTACACTATCGATTTATTTCGCAAAGTTGTGCGGGCTGCACTCTCCAGCTTCTTCCTCTCATGTGCATCTGGAAGGAGATCCCTTTCTCGGTTTTCCTATTGCCTAAATTGTTCGGTTGTTTTTCTGAGTTGTGGATCTCTGTCTCTGGCTCTCTGTCCCTTCCCAGCAGAGAAAGGCCAGGCCGTGAGAAACGGCGTGAGTGCTGGAGAATTCTAAAGACAGGCGAAGGAGTTACAAGGTATAACTGTTCAAATGCCTCATCTGCAAATTGGATTGCTACACAATTAATCAGAAAGTTAATTAATGAGCAAGTTACTAATTAGGACAATTTAAAGCCGATGTTTATAGAGTCTTACCTTTAAAGAAATAAAATACCAGCCCGCTAATTGGTCCATACCTTGGTTTCATAACTCATCACCAAGGTTATAACGCTACAGATGTTTTGTTTATTATGTAACACACGGCAATTATGTCAGTATTATATTGGGCGCATCATGAATCAATCTTGAACATTTTGTTATCACTTTAAAGGCTTCCATTTCTTAAAATAATAGAGAGAAGAGGCTAAATAGGTGGAGCTGTCAGGTGCTCTTTCTGCACTCCCTTCAGAGATCTGACAAAGGCTGAGGATCTGCCATATTTTCTCATTAGCAAGCACTTAAGAGCTTTACCACATCCTATAGGACTAAAGGACAAAACTCCCATCGATAAAGCCCTCATCCTCAGCCTATTCATTTTTACACAAAGTAACTTTTCTTCAATGGGATTTCCAAGGGATTAGCATCGCTCAGGGAAGTCCCTGTATTTTTAAGTCTCCCTGAATTCAGATAGGCATAGAAGAGCACCTTCAACCTGGTTTTATGTTAACTTGCCTCCTATTTTTACAATATTATTCCTTTCAGATGTAGGATACAAATGACAAATAAATTAAAAAGCGCAAGGAGAGTCCTTTCTTGAATTGCCCATTTTACACCAATTTCGGGTGGGTCTGTCTGTGGAACTTAACTAATTAAAATACATTTATCAATACATGTGGGGAAAGTAAGGTCGAAACCCACCCAGGAACTGAAATTATAAGTACTTAAAAAGCAAACTTGAGAAAAATTAATGCTAGTATAAAATATATAAGCCTAAGATGACAAACAAAACCATCTTTGATAATATGGTGTCCTCTTTTCCCTCAAATGGGAGAAACACCTAGAAAAATAAAAATTTCCTTAATGCACGTAAAACAGGGCACTTCAAAATAAGTAGCAAGCAGTTTTTTTTCATTAAAGCTGAAATAAACTCCAGCAAATGGGATTTTGCATATCCTGCCCAATTTTATTTAATAGAAAATGCCCTTCCTTGTTTTCAGTAGGAGTACATTAGCACCACCACCACCAAATTACCTTTGCATTTGCTGGAGGAGAGGTTCAGAAATGACCACCCTGATCTCTGTTCTGTTAGATCAACCCCATGGCTGGCTGGGGAATTCTGGGAGTTGAAGTCCACCCATCTTCAAGTCGCCATGGTTGAGAAACCCTGTATTAGAGCCTCAGATACCAATTAATGCTTGCACTGTAATAAGTCAGGGGTGTATTTGTGCATCTTAACTGTTTCTCTAATTCCTACTTTCTTCCCCTTAAATAAAGTATGGAAGAAACTGTAGGCATGCCAGGGACTGCAGATCACAGTGCAATTTACACAAGTTCTGCTGTCGGGAGGGGTGGCTGAAGAGGGTTGTCAAAAAAGTCAAGATGGTGGTCACGACAGTGCAATCGAAGCTCTGCCTGTTTTTTATGTGTGACCACCATCTTGACTTCTTTGACCAAACCTTGCAGACCTCCCTCCCCATTATGGTTAATGACAAGAAGGACAGTGTAAGGAATCAGTTGGATCTACCACCAAAAAAATCGTAAAACAAACTTTTAGCTAATTACCCTCTCAATGTATAAATCCAAACTGCTTAATCATAAACTGAAGTGATGGGTAGATTTGCTTCAAAGTACACTTGAAAATAGTGGTACATTTTTGTACTCAGAGTGATAACCTATCTTATTAGTACTCTGCCTCCATTCAATACTGCCTTTTCTCACGTTCTTTACAGAGCAGATCTACCCATCAATTCCATAATGTGATACACTCACCCTCTGTGTGTGCATGTGTAAGAGAGAAAGATGGGATGGGGGAACCTAAAGATTTCTTTTGAACTTAGTCCAATAGGTCAAATGGACGGAAATAAACCAGATCCTACTTTGAGTTGCTTTATGCCGATGTACAGCATATACTGCTGGCATTGAGTATTCTCATTTGACACCCCAGTAAATACTTTAGCATACCCTTTCCAACCTGATACCCTCCAGAAATGTTGGACTTCAACTCCCACAATTCTGCATGGGCATGCTAGTTGGGGATTCTGGGAGTTGAAGTCTATTCCAGTACTCGGCAGGCACTATACCGGGGAAGAACTTTCTAATACAAGCTACTCTTCCTTCTGGCAACCTCTTCTTCAACAATAAAATGTATATCTCTTGGTAATCTTGAATGAAGAGATTCCTGTACCACGTTATTAGCAATAAATCTACACGATTCTTTGTTGGTTAAAATCATTATCATCATCATAGCGATCATTACTGAACTCATTATTCTTGTGTTACTATCAGAGTAGATTTATGATAATACCCAGCATCTCGCCTGAGCTAAAGAAGGTGTAAAAGATTTGATTAATAGCTGCTTCTACGTATTAATATTTGATGTTTCTCACATTTTAAATACATAGCTACTGGTTAGTTTTCTTATAAAGCATCTGATCAGGCCCATAATGCTTTTTCCTTAAATTCACCAAGGAATAAAATAAAGATCTGCCTAAATGTAAAGCTGGGGAGGGGAATAGGAGAATGGGGAGTGAACCTTGCAGTAACTAGTATAATTGAAAAAACAAATAAATAAACCCCAAATAAAAAGGTGATAACGTCTACCCTCTGAGGCTTTTTTGGATCTGCCTCCTAATTCTGAGCTACGAGATAGAAGGAAGGCACCTAGAAGAAACCCTTCTGAAAGCAGCCATAACTGTCTGCGAGCATGTCAGGTTCCCAGAGAATTAAAGAGCGAGATTGCGGAAAGGTTCAGGGACGAAGATATTATTGGACTGTCTTCGTCACTTTGTTTTTGCACACATACATGATGCCCGTAAAAGAAGGAGGTCTAGCTATTCCGGAGAAGCCGTCATCCATCCTGGCTGGCGTTGAATTACCGAGAGAGGCAGGCAGGGAGGGAGGGAGACTGGGGCGAAGAGCAGCGCACCCACTCTGTCCCTTAAAGGTTACGCGGCGCTCTGCTTCGCTTTGTCTTCCTCGCGCCCTTTCCTGGCAAAAATGGAGACATCACATCCTTGCCCAGCCCCGGCTCAGTATTTATGAAGGTTTTCTGACAAATAGGCAGGCTGGCCACGCATGGATGGCTGCCTTCATTCCGCACTTGGCTTGTTTACATAGGACCAGCACCATTTCCACGGATTAAACAAATCACAGGCAGAAGGAGACATTTATAATCCGCCAACGAGGCCACAGGCAGTTAAAGAGGGGTGCGCGGGGGTATGTGGGCATGGCGGTAAGGAAGAAAAATAATGTCCATGGCCAGGGAGCTGACCTTCTCCTAAGAGGGCAACTCTGGAGTCTACCGAGATAAATACAAGTTATATATAATAGTACGGGTACACGCACACTCAAGTGCGCACAGCACCGGGGAAATGCACACTCACAGTCCCGCGGATTGAAGTATAATAATATTTACACCTTAATATTATAAGAGCACTTACACTTTCAGTTTTCCAGAAAATAAACAATAATCAGCTGCTGTGTGACATTCTAAGCATACCTCCAATGAATGTGTGTGCGGCCGCAGTGTATATACACATACGTGCACACACAATTACATCGGCCCCTAACAAATAATATTAAGGCACCTATAAAGTGGCCATAACCATTGGACAATTATATGCCTGAAGCCCCATTTTAAGATGAGGCAGTTCGGTACTGGATCGGGGCCATTGTGAAAAGCATGTTTTTAAATCACTTGCTTGTTATATTCGTTTTTCATAAAAGTATATACTGTACAATAAGACCCGGTGTGGTGCTGTGGTTCAAGGCACCGGGTCCCCCTCTCTCAGCCCAAAGAAAAAGGCAACAGCAAACTACTTCTGAAAATGTTGCCAAGAAAACTGCAGGGATTGCAGAAAACTGCAGCAGTCGCCAGAAGTCAAGAATGACACAGAAAAAAAGGGTATATAATACAATGTGTACGTATGTGTGTAATGTTAATGCGAATGAACGTAGATGTCTAGATAATATTAAATAGCGGGATTTTTAATTTGTGTACAAGGAGGAGGTATTATTATTATTATTATTATTATTATTATTATTATTATTATTATTATTATTATTATTATTTTCTCCAAGAGCCGGCGAACTAGAAACCGAGTTTTAAACGAATGACAGATCCTATAAAGCTCAAAAGCACCCAAAATGCCTGGATCCTAAAACGAATTAATTTCAGTAGGAAACCAAACCCGGTGAGTTACCGCGGAATTTGCCCTCAGAGAAAAGTCTGCGAAAGGAGGGAGGAAGGCGCGAGAGTGACGTGCTAGGGAGGGGGTCGGAGAAGCGCCCCCGTGTCCCGCTCAGTTGGACGAGCTTGCTCCCGGGTAGCAACGGCCCCAAGCCGCATCCCTGAGCCCCGTGGCGGGCACGAGCTGATCGCAGTCAGCACTTGCGCTGTGCCTGGGCTGGGCGCGAACGGTGCATCATGGCGCGCCGTCAGCAAAATCCAGCTCAGAGCGCTTGGCTTCCCAGTCGGTTACAACCGCCATTCACCCGGAAGTATAAAGGCAAGAAACTGTGTGCTCCTTCTTCGCCGCCTCTGGAAACCGGGCTTGCCTCTGTTATGTCTTCTCGCCGGGCTAAGAATGCTAATGTTGAGGAAGGCAGCGAATGTTGCCCTTCCTTTTCGGTCGGGGCAGGCGGCGGCGGCGGCGGCTCGGGCTGGCTCTCCCACCTCCTCCTCTTCCTGCAGCTGGTGGATTTAAAAAAAATGACACATGTCAGCCACCTCGGGCAGCGGGAGCAGGGAAATTCCTCACAAAATAGCAATGGTTTCGAAAAAAGAAGCACAACAAAAATATTGAATAAATTCCCTTTTAATTTATTTGATCATTCCACATTACGGAGCTATGAATTGCTCAAATTTGATAACAAGTACTCAATTCAACTCATTATGTAAGTTAAATTAGACTTCGATAAAATTTCAGTGGCGCGCAGTGGTTCCTAAAATGAAATGTAATTTGTGCAAGAATTTGTTGTATCTGTCACAAATATTTCCAATTAGCGGCCGTAATTATTTGATAGTTTCTGTAATTATGGCTTAAACGGGTGAATTTGGGACTGTGGAGGACCCTAATTGGCCTAAATTTGATATTTTGCATATTTGCATAATGAGGAAATTGGTAGAAAATTGTGTTCATTCATTTGTGAAAAATCCTATGAATTTTATGAATTTGAAAGCTCTGTTTGTGCAGACTGTGACTTTGCTTGCTGATCCCTGAGGAGCTCGCGCTGAATGCCTGAACGGGCAGCGCGCCAACTTCTCCACCAGGAGGAGAAAGGGGGGCCGCGGGGGCGGGGGAGAGAAAGAGAAAAGGGGAGGGCAAGAGCGCGCGCCGAACGCAAACATCTGCGCATGCGTTACCGACTCGGCTTCCCCCCCCCCTTCTGCTGAAGAATTGCCAAGCGCTGGAGTGCGAGTGTTCGCGCGCGCTCTCGTGCTAGTGGTGGGAGCAAAGATCGAGCTGCTGCTGTAGTTGTAACCTGCAGCGGTTCCTTCCAACGCGTCGTATGCATTAGGGAAAGCGTGGAAAAAAAAAGTCTCCCAGTCCTCTAGGCGGACAGGCACGAAAAAGGCTGCGCAGCCGAGGGAAGCTCGTGCACGTGCGTTTTAAACGCGATGGCTAAATACTTCTCCCTTGCAATTGGAGAGGCTGGGTGATCCATTGCGCTGTCAGGTTGGAACAGTTAAAAGAGAAGCCAAAGCCTCGGCTTTTAAGATGCTGGCTCACACAGCCCCATTCATCATTGTATCGCGGCGGGTTATTTGTTGTTTGCCAGCGTCCCGCGCTCGGCTGGAGTTAACGTTTAGCAGCTCCTTCGACGCCAAGCAGAGTTTGGATCAAGCAGCCAAGATACCCCGTGAAAAGGAAACACAAGCCGGCGATAGAATATAGCCTCTCTTTTTGTCCCAGAAAATAGCGCAAAGAAATGAAATACACGTGCAGGCACAACGCATACAACGCTACATATTACACAGCATGGGGAGGGGAAATCTGGATTTATTATAGTGTAGCTTCCCCAACTGGTTCACCTCCAGATGTATTGACTAGAACTCCCATAATCCCCCGTACAAGCAGTTGTACCATGTTGAACAAGAGGGATTTGTTGTCCAATGTATCTAGAGGATTTTAGACTGGGGAGGGCATTAGTAGAGTGTGTAGGAATCCCAGACTTAAAGACTATCTGAAAATCTGGGAGACTGCATGATACATACATTATTTTGGATGCTTACCTGAAAGAAAGAAGTATTTTTCTTCTATTGCTTTCTTCTACATAATGTCCTCTGCCACCTTCTCTGAAACTTCCCATTTCTAATCATGGCATACATCTCTAATTTAATTAGAGAAGTATGCAGCCTATTTACTGTTTTTGACCCTCTAATTGGTCGCTTAGGAAACCTTAATCCATTGCTAGACAATATCTTTATCAGGATTAACTAAAATGTTACAGAAGTATGCACGTTTTCCAGAACACAAAGAATGATTATTCCTGCCACCACCAAGTTCGAAACATAAAGGCAAATAGTTGCTCTGATCTATTTGAAATATGGGAAATGTATATTTTTGGAGAATATTTGTTATATCTACACATGTTGCAAATAATTTCCTTTGGAACTGTTTCACTGAAATGAATGAACTTGCTGTGACAATAAAGGTTGAAGGAATATCAGTGCCATTTTGCTGTTTAATGTAGTTGCTATTAAAGCAGACAGTCTGTCTTGGCTTTATGTAAAAAAAGACAACATGGTTTTGAATTCTTCACTCCCAAATTTCATCCTTGTCTTCCTAAAACAAATTTTTAAAAGTTGCAAATCTTGACCTAGAAATATGGCATAGCATGTCACTCGAGAGTTTTATATACTTCATTTTATGTCCCTAGGGTAACTTTAGTGGGTTAGCACTTTCTCTGTTCCCATGGAGCTGTATAATATGTGAAGATGTACCACACTCTAAATGCTTAAGTGCTTTATCTTACAGTGCTTTCCTGGTAAAGGTTAACATAAATTCATCTTCCACTGAAGCAGCATTTGTTTCTAGCTTCTAAAGCGCTTTGTGGTATAGCTGGAATAGAATTTCCATTAAAATGTAAACAATGAGTGGACAGGTGTATGGAGCTGCTGCTGGCCACTTGGCAGCATTTGTGTTACTTTGTGATTAGATGGGTCAGGGAGCTCTTAAGCTTAGATTTACTTCTAGTAAGTATCTTCTGCTGTTCTTGGATCTCATTTTTCTGCAGCTAATAGCACTTGTTCTCACACCAAGATACTGTTGTGTCCATGGGCGCTGATGTGCCAGTAAACAGCTTCATTGGTGCCTATCAAGTGCCTGATCACACCTGAGTTTAATTTTTGTTACTTAAACAGAAAAAGAGAAGTTGGCATGCAGCAAAACAAAGCATGAGTCACCAGCATCATCTTCGTTTCCAAAATGTGTATAGGCTGTATAGATACTCTTGAAAAATAAAAAAGGTGGGTGCTTAGCTGGAAGCGTGCCCACCTGCCAGAATTAATAAGGCATCTTAAGGGCAAAGAGTTAAAAGATTGATTAAAATATCAGATAAAATTAAATATAAGCAACATTCTACAATATTTCACGAAAAGGACAAATACTTAAGTAGTGACTAGTGTGGAAGGGAAGGGAAGGGAAGGGAAGGGAAGGGAAGGGAAGGGAAGGGAAAAAAATGAGCTATCAAAAGTTCTTTCATATGATGTTTTTTTAATGTTCTTTACTTTGTTTCATTATCTCACATTTTTGTATCTATACTCTTTATTCTTTACTATCAGCTTGAAGAATGTAAAGTGACTATATGTTTAAAATAAACCTTCGTATCTTAAAAAAAAAAAAAGTAAAGCATCCTAGGGAATACACAAGGTGCAGGAAGTAACCTCATCAGTTTGTTTTCTGGTAAATGTGCATTTTATTATTGCAGTATCCACTGTGGCAGCTATATCTGAGCACCTACATGTTCTGAAAAGTTGCTTACACCTCACTTAGTACATACGATTGTGCACAATGTAGCTTAATAACTGTAAAATATGCAATATAAAAAAATACAGCATACAATTCTTTTCAGCAAAAAGTGAGTGTTGGTGGGGGGAGATCCTGATATCAGTTCCAGGGGTGGGGAGGGGTTTGTGTAGTACTATGGACTAGATAAGTCAATTACAGGGACCCAGTTTGGTGGTGTGGTTAAGGCATCAGGCTAGAGACCAGGAGTTCTAGTCCTGCCTTAGGCACAAAGCCACTGAGTGACCTTCAACCAATCGCTTTCTCTTAGCCCTAGGAAGCAGGCAACAGTTCCACCTCTGAAAATCTTGCCAAGAAAACTGCAAGGGCTAGTCCAGACAGTCATCAGGAGTCAAAAACTGAATCGAAGTCACCAAAACAAAACCAAAGGCATTTACATGGTTATTTCCAAATTATGTTTTCATGCATTATATCATACAGCTGGAATTACTGTAGGTGGTATAGGCTAAGGGTATAATATTCAGTGCATTTTAGTAGAATGATAATTGAACTCAGCTTAGCAGATGTCCAAATAAGCATGCCTCGATTTGCAGCCATTGCAGTGTAATTCTAAGCAGTAGGATTTAACATGCTGAGATCTATTCCAAGTAAAAATACTAGGTAGATCAGAATAGGTTCTTATAAATAATGTTAAACATTCTTTTCTTAAAAGTCAGCTTATAATGCTGTCAGGTCACAGAACCGTGCTTGCTGTTCCTGCAGTAAAACAATTTTTGTGTTAATTGTTTAGGATGTTTCTATTCTATTCTTCTACTACAGGTTCACGTACCACTCTAAAGTGTAATGTGACTGGTTTGATTTTGGCTTAATGCGATATGCAAACCTATCCTGTGGTTGGCAAACCATGTTTTCTGAAATTATATTAAGCCAAAACGAAACATCTGGCTAAATCAAAATTAAACAAATCACAGGAGGAATGAACCTTTGGCCAGATTTTGCTGAACTACAACTCCCAGCACCCCTTCTTTATCATTTGCCATGTTGGCTGTAGCTCCTGGACTTGTTGTAACCAATACTGGAAAAGCCAGAGATTTCCCAACCTCTCTTAGATCCACTTTTACCACTGGAAGTGCAGCTAGTCTCTAAGGCATAAAGGGACTTGCAGGGTGCTAACTGCTGTCCTTCCTGGGCAGAATTAACTTGGTTTTATTTTCAATGCTCTGGCAAGTTCCAGAATAAACTACTGCAGAGTTTTAGTCTTGTTTTGAAAAAAATTCTTAAACTGAAGTTCAGAACAAATCTGCAAGGAAGGCACATTAGAAACAGATATTTGGGATATATACTGTACTTAAGTAGGCACATAACTGCAGCTGAAAATGCTTGTGCTTGTTTAGAGGTACCTCAGAGCATGAGATGCAGTGTTTCTCAAACTTGGCAACTTTAAGAGGTTGCCAACCTCATTCTTCAGCCAACCATTCTGGGAGTTGAAGTCCACACCTCCTAAAGTTGCCAAGTTTGAGAAACACTGTTATAACTGAACAATATTTTTTAATATTATTGTTGTGAATTAATGTTATGGTTATCTCAGACATATAACCTTTAATTGAATCACCACCAATAGTACTTTTTGCATTTATTTGTCACATTCTCTATTTAATATAACTTAAATGCTCTTCCCAAGAATAAAGGGGAAAATGGCCCTGCCCATTTTGAGATATTCACAGTATAATTGCCCCCACCTCCTATGCCCTCTGGCCATTCAAAATATTATGCAAAAAAAAGTGGATCTCCTGGTTGCATAATGATTTCTAAAAGTGGTCTCTAATCTAGCAAAGTGTATGTTATAAGAAATTATTAAGCATTGCTTATTCCAGAATTGAATGCTTCCTATTGCTAGTTATGAGTGATCATGCAGTCTTTTAAAATATATAAAAATTAATCCCAAAACTGTAAAAACATCAATTCCTGGCAATGACTGATCAGGAAAGGGACCTGGGGTTGTGCTGAATAGTTAGATGAGAAAGTCAACCTAGTGTGTGGCTGCTATAAAAAAGGGTGAACTCTATGCCAGGAATCATTAGGAAAAGATCTGAGAATAAAACTGCCAATATAGCTATACCTGTGTATAAATCTACCATGCAACCACACTTGGATACTGAGTATAGTTTTGATCACTGCACCTCAAAAAATACATCATAACACTGGAAAAGGTGCAGACATGGGCAAACAAAGTAATTTGTGGGCTATAACAGTTCCTGTAAAAAAGCAAAAAACAAAAACCGCACATATACATACACAACCCTACAGCTTTGGGGCTTTTTAATTTAGAAAGAAGGCAGGTTGGAGGATATATGCCTGGACTGAAAAATGTGGATGGGGACTTTTTTTCCCACCTTCAAATTTTTACAACATGAGGTCATGTATTTAAATTAATTTAGGGGTCTTCAGGACAGATTTTATATCTATATCTATATCTATATCTATATCTATATCTATATCTATATCTATATCTATATATCTCAAAAATATATAAACTCTGGAATTGATTAACATCAGATGTAGTAGTTACCAGCTATGATAGGTTTAAAAGGGGATTAAATAAATTCATGGAAGTATGGAACACACAATGGTTACTAGTTTTGATAGCTCTATACTACCTCCAGAACAAAAGACAGCAGGCCCTAAATAGTGTTTGCAAGTGAACAACCGTGGAAGAGGATCATTACCTCAGTGTTCTACTTGTGAACTTCACAGATGTGTCCGACTGACCATTTTGTGACACAGAATGTTGGACTAAATGTGCTTTTGACTTAATTAAAGTTTTGCTCCTTAGACAATGTTGTGCATTTTCCACCATCTGTAGATATCTATCTATTTGCTGCTCATTTTCCCAATAAAACACTGAAAAATAAGTTGCTATTACTGTCATTTAACAAATGGAGAAGTAGAGAGAAACAGACTAGTGTAAATTTTATTGATCCAAGGTAAAAGATGTTATCCAAGATCTAGACCAGTCTTCACATTCTTGTACAGTAGTTTTAGCAGAATTTAGCACCTTCAGATCATCATATCTCCTCTGGTCTGACTATACACACTGACTGAGTCCTTCAGAAGGGGGAGATGATGATGGGATGGGGGGAAGGAGAGGAATCCAAATTGAAACTTGTACATCCTGGGCCATACAAGACATGATCACCTAAAAGCAACTGTAGTTCACTTTACTTCACTGAAGACTTTGGCTTCAAATGACTAGGACACATGATCAATGTACTTAAATTAACTATCTGACTAGTGTTCCCTAGAGCTTACTAAGGAGGGCAGCTCCACTCCCTTTCATTATTTATTTCTAAACATTCTCTTTGCTGTGGGGAAATCAGTAGGTGTCTTCAACTTTATGTCTGGGGGAAAAATAATCTGCTTTTATGGAACCAGGTTTACAAACTATAGCAGTGCTTCTCAACCTCAGCAACTTTAAGATGTGTGGGCTTCAACTCCCAAAATTCCCCAACCAGTGTGGAGAATTCTGGGAGTTGAAGTCCACACATCTTAAAGTTGCCAAGGTTGAAAAACACTGGTCTATGGCCTTAAAGTTCAGCAGATCTGTATCTTTGAAAATGTGGGCTCTAATTCAAAATAGGAATGAAAATATTCTCTTGTTCAGGTAGAAAGCCATCATTCAGTTGGCTCAGCTTGGTCTGGAATTTCCTGCGATCCATCTGCAGGAAATGTGAAGCCAAAATGCTTTAGAATTAGGTTTTCATAGGGAATTCCCTGTTAATTAGATATTTCTCTCTGCCATGTGAAACGCTATGATGATATCAGCTGCTTTAAGTCCATAAAATGCAGTCAGCTATTTAAAAACTTTTTTTACTTCTCTAAGGATTCATTTATTTTCTCTTGAACCTTGCTGCTCTTGAGCCTTGGTGTGCTCATCATCTGAGCTGCCAGGCCACTCTATTACATTGAGGTCAATATTCTGCAATACTGAAAACATAAAAGAGACATTGTTCTATTGCAGCAAGTAGTGAGCATAATCCTCCGACAAGCGAATCTTGGTCTGTTTTCACATATAACACTATTATTTTCTTGCTTTAATTTCCAAAATATGATGCATATATAAATATGTGCACTGCTTACAAGATAAGCTGGATTATTAATGGCTCCCTTCATTGTCTGTTCTACATTGACAATGTTTACATTTGTGCACTGAGTGAAAAACAACCTGAGTGGGACATAGGAATGGGGTGCTTTAAATCACCGTTCTTCCATACACCAAAACATGCAATAGGTGCTATGGAAATGTGTAGTGCTATCCATCTATTTGGCAGCTTACATGAGATGCCAAAGTGAATGCAGATTTCCTTTTTCTACCTTGCAGCTTCTTTTAAATATAACCATGTAAGGAGTGGTCTGCTAGATTAAACCAGTGATTCATCTAGGCAGCATCTTTTTTTCAGTATGGACAGTAGGTACTTCTAAAAGTCCCCCTAGCAGAATTCTGTGGCAATAACTTCTTTATTGTTTCTTTCAAACAGCCAGTATTCAGAAGTATGTTGCCTTTGAATGGAGGATTTTTTGGTTTTGCACTAGTCACCAGTCTGTTTCCAAGCTGAATTCAAGTGGTTGTTTTGACCTATAATACTGACATGGCTGGGAACCTCACTCCACTTCCCATATATACCATTCAAATGGTATATACCTTTCTATTTGTTCACTAGGTTGATGAGCTGGGGGTCTCTCTCAAGTGCCCCTTAATCTGAATTCCACAGGTTGACCAAGATGGAAAAGAGCTTTTAGCAATGGCCCCATATTTGCAGAATTCTCTCCCCAGAGAGGCTCACTCAGTTGCTTGCTTTAATGTCTTCTTAGTGCTAGGCTAAGACATTTTATTCACTCAGGTCTTTTTAGACTCACGTTAACATGATTTTACTATTGGTGGCTGTCCAAAATGATTACTGACTGCTTTTATTTAGTGTTATTTGTGTTCATTTATTATTAAGGCCCCACCAAGACATGGCACTTCTCTAGCATCTCTTACTTCTGCAATTTCAACACTAATATGGGTGAGTTTGAAACACAAACAATACTGCATTGTATTCACATTCCTCCTAAATTCTAAGCTGCTTCATTGGAGCTGTAAAAATAATGGTTTGGGTCATAAAAATTGCAAGTGGAGTTCTTTTCTCTGGAAAAAGGATTACTTACCTACTCCAGCAGGCTACAGTCCTTTGTAAAGTTGCTCCTGAGAGTTTGATATGATGCATGAGGTTATAGTTGGAGGGAAGAATCAGTGAAAATTGCCCCCTCACCCAGAAGAGATTTGCTGGAGCCACACCACTGCTTGTCACAAATGAACACCTGAAGAGCTTAGATGGTCCAAATGGCTGAAGGAGGTAAGCAGTCCTGGCCATCATGCTTCTTTTCAGCATGTTTGTCCATGTTATAAATCTCAGGCTTGTTGCATACATATCACATGTTTCAGTTAGATGTCCACTGTACAGCAGAAGTGAATTTTGTAGCATTTTATGCTCTCATGTGTGAACCAGCATATCCTTGTTTTCATCGTACATATTTACTTAGCCACAAATATATATGCTTATTTCCAGGAATCATATGCAAGACAGGAGACTGTATCTTAAAACAAATATTTAGGTGATGGGCTAAGAGCACAATGTATCTCAAAAGCAAATAAGAGCAGAAATAAGATTATGCCAGGAACATCACATTTTATTCCCTTCCCCCCACACCTATAGAAAACACAGCAGCTGGCATCCACAATTATAACAATTTTAATAAATCAATCCTGATTCTATTTTCTCTTTCTACTGATTAAACTCTTTTTTTACAGCTAAATAAAAATAAGCATCACCAGTAGGGGGAATAGACGTATAAAAAACAAACCATTTTTATGATATGAAAATTATTTGAATGTGATTCAATAGTACATCTAACATTCCTGGCACATAATGGGTTTACCACATATTTTGTATGAAGAAATGTCAGGTGCCAGTGTGTGAATTTAGATTTCTAGAAGCTTTTGTAGCAGTCATTTACCCTTTCTGCATCATAATGCAATGTATGTTAGTAATAGTAAGCTTGGATGACTGTGATGCTTTGCTAGCGTTTCATTTTTGTGGAAAATGAAACAAACAGTAACAAGCCAAAGAATTAAAATTTAATTTAAATAAGAAAGCAAGGTGGTGGGGGGATGCAAAGTGGGGAATGACCAGAAGGACCTCTCCTATTGATCTGTATAACTGTGCAGCATCATAGTGGGAGAGGCAGTCCTCAGATAGTCAGACCCTAAGTCATTTAGGGTTTTAAAAGTCAACACCAGCACTTTCAATGACCTGGTAGGCCATTATGAATATTTTAGTACAGGCATCATATGATTCCTGTACTTTGCAACTGTTAGCAGCCTGGCCATTTTGCACCAATTCCAATTTTGAGACACTGTTCAAGGACAGCCCATATAAATGGCATTGTAGTAGTCAAAATAATTGTAACTGAGGCATGGATAACCATAAGAAGTCTGTTAGATCTGGCAGGGGCAGGGGGTTAGACTTGATGACCTCTGAGGTTCCTTCCAACTCTACGATTCTATGACTGAAACAGTATAGAGATCTTGTCCATAATGATTTGAAAAATGCTGCTAAGTCCAGTCAGCTTAGGAAGGGTCTCAGTGTGCTAGCCTTATTGCGTAAATGCGTTCCTCATGAAAGCCACCATCTGCAAGTCCAGTGAAAGGAACATTCCCAAATGTCAGTCCTGTTTTCTAAGAAGAGCAAGTCCATTCAGTACAAGCTTCACCTTAATCTCTGAGTCCAGTTTTCTTCTCACCAACAGCACCCCTATTGTCTGGATTTAATTTAAGTTTGTTCTCCCTCATCCAGACCATTATCAAGATTAGGCAATGTTCGAGCATACTGATTGCTTTCTTGGAGTTAAAAAGTAGGGAGCAATAGAACTGGGTGTCACCAGCAGTAGAAGTGGATTGCATCCTATTCCATAGCTCTGAAGGACCTACCCCAGTGGTGTCATGTAGATGTTAAATTACATCAGGAGCAAGATAGAACCCTGAGAGACATCATATGTAAGAATCACTGTAAAACAGTGCCCCAAGACCTAATTCTACAAGGTGGCCCAGAAGGATACCATGTTCAATGCTATCAAAATCTGCTGAGAAGTCCAGGAGAACGAAAAGTGTCAAATTTCCTCCATCTAATTTCCAATGTAGGTCATCCACTAAACAACCAAAGCAGTCTCCTTAGCATATCTGGACAAAAACCTGATTGAAATGAGCCCAGAAAATCAGTTTTATCCAGATGCAGCTGGGACACAATCATTTTACCCAAGAATTCAATGTTTGAGACTGGATTATAGTAAGAAAGATACTCTGCATCAAGGGAGTTTTTCAACAAAGTCTTATAATCACCTCCTTTAAGTAGGAAGAAACAGATCTGCACACGGGCATTGATCAACTCCCTTAAACATGGCACCATTCACAATCTGGAAGATTTAATCTACCCATTCAAGGGCAAGGATTGAGCAAGGAAGTGATGGCCCACATCTCTCTACATAGCCTGTCCACTTCTTGATGGAGGACATTCTACACTATATGGAAAAGCATAACCAGCCCCACTCCATCTCCAGTCTAGTTCGTCATGAAAATTTCTTGTGCCTCTGTCTATCTGCTTCATTGTTCTTAGCTTTCTGGTAAACCAAGCTTTACTAGAGGGACAAAGGCGCTTAGGAGCAATAGTGTTAACTACCTGGGCCATCTCCATATTCCATAGATCAGCGAGGGTGTCAATGGAATCACCAAGAGATGAAGTAAGAAACTCTTCCAGAGCAGTGAGAAAAACATCCAGATCCACCAGGCACTTGGGATGGACCATTTTAACTTGTCCTCCACTTCTGTAGAGATTTATAACAACTGTCAGCCTAATTGACCACAGAATGAGTTGTCCATAACAGGGGAATTACAGAACTTTCAAATCTCAGCACCAACCAAACAGAATACCTAATTCAGCTACATGTACAGGGCCAAATACTATTGGGACAGATACATGGTTGTCATGATAGACATACAGTACTGAGTCACTCCTGACTGGATAGTCTTAGTGTGACATTGCAGTCCCCCAAGACAAGAAGTCTAGGGAGGGTAGTCCAGTGGTACATCAGAGTTTACCTCATCTAACTCTGGAAGAGAGACTGTTGTCTAGTACGGTCATTGCAACGCCTAATTAAGAAGAGTACTTCTACTTCCTATAGAATCTTCAATGCTTCCCCCTATCCTTGCACTGGTTTATTGCAAAAGGCATTTCACTAAACATTGCTAGAAGTTGTTACTAGCTAAGGTCCACTAAAAATATTTCCAAGGCTTGATTTAAGTTTCAGTCCTGAAGACTCCAGAAATGGCTGTAGCACAATGGTAGAATGTGTGCTTTGCATCAGAAGGTTGCTCATTTAATGCTTGGCCATTGTAGATAAATCTGAGAAAGACTCCTGCCTGAAAACCTGGAGAGCCATTGACAGTCAATTATAAACCAATGTTTTTCAAACTTGGCAACTTTAAGATGTGTGGACTTCAACTGACAAAGCATTCTGGCTAGGGAATTCTGGGAGTTGAAGTACACACATCTTAAAGTTGCCAAGTTTGAAAAACACTGATATAGACAATAGCAAGCATCTGGTAACACCAAGCCATTCTTGGCTGATCTCAGAAGCTATAGCAAGCACGGTCAGCCTTGGAACGGCAACCACATAGAAATCCCAGTGTTGTGGGCTAGACTGGGAAGAAAACCATGGCAAACCACTTTCATAACACTACCAGGACAACTGCATGGACGTGGTCATCAGGGCTGAGCTTGACTTTAAGCTATCATTCCCTTTTTTAAACCGGTTGGACCAATAGACTATGAGGCAGCTTCCTGTATATTTTTGTATTGCATTATATTTATAGTCTATCTTTCCTCTAGAGCTCAAGGTAGTTCACATGGGGTCACCACTAATTTTATCTTGTGCCAACAACTACCTTGTGGTAGGCTGGGCTGAGACAAAGTAACTGGCTGAAGATAGCCAATTAATATTGTGGTATAGTGAGA